>NW_020955272.1:2600770-2602982 GCF_003031625.1 Empidonax traillii
AACCCACATTTATGACACCCTGTCAATTATTTCAGTTCTCCAGAATGACTTTCAAACTATGAGTGCATGAGGGACTTTTCAGAAGGCACTAAATGATCTAAACCACATTTTAAGAATTTAAGACATCATCACGTATTCAGATGACTTCATTTGTTTCCATAAAACATAGGAAGAACATCTGGCAAGAGCATAAAAGTTTCTAAAGCTTTTTAAGGAGTAATGGTTTAAACTTGAGAAAAACAAATGTCAGTTTCTGAGGGATCACATTACCTTCTAAGGAACATGCCTGTTCTGAAGAACAGCGGAAGCCTCAGTCACAGAAACTGGATATTAAGAAATATTGAGGTAGCTCCTAGAAACATGGGTACAATATCTTACACAGATTCTTGAAGGCACACAGATTTTTCCAAAACAATCAATGAATAGCAGATTTTTCATGATAGAAAAAAAATGAGAGAACTGTTCATTTCCTGGAAAGTTCTAAATACATAGAATTGTTTCAATTCCTGAAAATATACTAGCAGCTTGTAGAAACTTATGATATTCAGATATTAATTGTGACACTGAGTGTTAGGTGACTAAATCACTAAGATGCTGAATACCAGATTTTGAAGATATAAACAAAGTTATAGCAAAATTAAAATTCAAATTTATAATCTGAACTTTAAGAAGGCCTCAAAGGGATATTCAGCAAAAATTACATGCATCAGATTCATCAGCTATAAATCCTTGTGGTGTCTACTCACAAACCAGATTCTTGTGGATCTGGACACACAATGGGCAGTGTCAGTTTATCACAGGTTGTTCCTGCTGCTGCTTGGGGAGAAGAGTCCTTCCCCTGTCCCACCATGAGGTGCCTCCCATAGGAGACAGTCCTTCATGGACTTCTACAGTGTGAATCCATCCCAGTGGCTACAGTTATCCACAAACTGCTGCCATGTTTCACCGTGGATCATTCCTCCACAGATGTAGGCATGGTATGCTCCAACATGGGTCCCCCACAGGGTCTCAAATTCTGCCAGCAAACTTGCTCCAGTGTGCTGGAGTCTCTCCACGGATGGGAATCAAGTGGTTACCTCTTGTTCTGCCTTTTCCTTCTCTCCTGTTATGGCCCTGCTTTACTCTCCTTCACTAAAAGAGATGACTTCCATGTCCACTTCTTCTAGTTTATAGAACTGACTAGTACTGGCACTAATTGGTTCCCTGGTTCACCTGCAGAGTGTGTTGCCAGAATTGAAGTAGGTGCAGTGCCTGTCATCTTGTCATCAGATCCAGAGACCTTCTTTCCCCCCTGAGGATAATGAACAGAGTTGAACAGGGGTAGGGAGGCATGGTCCAGGCCCCAGAACGTTGTAGTGATTCATGTTTCTTTGGAATTACCAGGGTGACAGCATACTTTTCCCAAATATTTTATGGGTTTTTTTCCACATTGTGCGCTTGTTCTGGGGTGAATTTCAAAAACACTGGTGGTGCCTACTGTTCTAGGCACTTGCTCACACCATTCCACACACCTTGCTACTCAAAACTATTCATTCTTGTGGGAGATCTCTGTGTGGTATTCTTAAATAGATTAACCTTAAATAAGACCTATAAAACCTTCAGAGAACTTAGCAACAGGAACATGATGAGTTGAGCATCCCAAGGTTATTCAAATTCTCAAGAGCTATTTTAATTAGCCTGGAGAAGAAGGAAAGGATAGGGAGAAGTGTCTCCTCTGTGTGTTGTATTGGAGGAGAAAAAGTAAAAGGTATAATTATTAATAGTTTCCAATAGATGGCTCCCGAAGTACAGAGATGACAGCAATGCTGACTGTAAGTACCAGATTAGTTTAATGACCTGCAATTCTATCATATCATAAGACAAAGTACAACAACATGATGACCTTAGCTCAGTTCCCATGGGTGATAAACAGCACAATAGGGAACTGATATATATATATATATATATATATATATACTGCAAGTAAGGTATTACGTAAGACAATTTTAAGAATAAATATACCAACTTCGAGAGAAAATAAATCAACTGTGACCAGCGACTATTAAGCTAATATAATGAATTCTATAACCAATTTTTTCTGATGCTTTCTAGTCAGACTTGTTTCTATCTTAACCTGTCATGTCCCACATTGAGGCCAAAAAGGACTGTCATGATTTATGACCAGATGGCAACTCAGTACCACAAAGGGATGGGGAGGACAATCTGGAAAAAA
>NW_020955272.1:2603426-2606606 GCF_003031625.1 Empidonax traillii
AAAAAAAAAAAAAAAAAAAAAAAAAAAAAAAAAGTGGTTAAAAATTGAAAAAAAGTAAAATATAATAATAATCAACATCATTATAATAATCATTATCATATTACTAAAATAATGGAAAGAGACACAATAAAAGAGAACCCAAGCATAAATGACAATTGTTCATGACCCACTGACCAATGACCAGCCTGTTCCCAGGCAGTGAATATCCCCTTCCAACCAACTACCCTCCAGTTTATATACTGAACGTGATGCTCTGTGATATGGAATATCCCTTTGGCTGCTTCAGCTCAGCTATCCTCCCTCACAGCTTCTTGTGCACCTCCTCATTGTTAAAGCATGGGAAACTGAAAAATCCTTGGCTTAGTGTAAAAACTACTTAGTAATAACTGAAACATCAGTGCGTTATCAACATCATTCTCATAATTAATCCAAAAATGACAGCGCTATATCAGCTACTAGGAAGAAAATTAACTCTATCCCAGCTAAAACCAGGACACCAATATAGAAATAGTAGCAGAACAATAGTGAAATTCATATTGATGTCCCATGATCTGAACATGAAGACTGATAAACAAAATCAGTGAAAAGTTCTGAAGTTATTTTGAAAGTCCTTTTTAAACTAAAGAACAGATGGTAGGGAGAATGAACGTAATGGTATTATCTGAAATCCATCATGGATTTCATCATAAGCAGTTATCCTAAAAGACCCTTATGATCACTGGAAAACAGCAGGCATTTTGTGAGGCCTAGATGTCTAACACAGGAAAGATGTCTCACACCCTTAAAGAACCTACCTCCAAAGCTATCTCAGAGAAAGGTAAGTCCTGTCTCTGTTACCTGCTGTAGCCTTGCATTAGCTACTCTTGCCTATAGAATTGCAAAATCAAAAGCTCCAATACTAAACAACAGGACAGACATTCTAATGCAAAAAGTTCTGGAAAGCTCAAACTGCTGGTGAATGTCAAACAAACAAGCTATATTATCAGATGTAAAATAAAACAATCACTTCTGGCTTGTAAACTAGCTCTATTGCCTCAGCAAATCAAAAAAAAAAAGAAGATTCTATTCCATGAACAGCTCACTGAAAATGTCTCCTCAATGTGTAATAGTGTTTAATACAACATTAACGAAACAAAGGACATTATGATTACAGAATATTATAGTTTATTATTTAAACCAGGGGTCTTTCTTCACAACAAATACTGTGTGATGTCCTTCACTGTCTAAATATCTATAAGATTACAAGTGCAGAAACAATCTGGCCTTGATAGTAATCCTGGATTTGAAAAAAAGTTCTTGAGAACAAACTCTGAAAAAGACTGAGATACTTTTCATCAAATATGAATGAATAATAAATTTTATAAATACAGACAATATGGTAAGTGATAAAGAGAGAGGAAAAAAGAGAGAACATAGTTTGATATTTTTCCTATTTATTTAAAAACAAAAAATGGCAAAAATGGGAGGATATAGTATTCTGTAACAATAATTACTCTCTCACAAGGTGCAGAATTGTTGCAAGATACGCAGAATTTAGCAAGACTTAAAAAAATTGATCAGAGGTGCTTGTGAATCAACAGTACTCAAGGAATAGCAAAGTTCATTCTTTAAATACACAATGGAGAATGTATAAATAGATGCTGCACTTCATAGGCTAAGCTGATCTCTGACTTCTTGAGAAAATGTAGACTTTTTTTGACACTTATTCTGAAGTGTTTGGAACTAGTCCCAGTGACAAGAAAAGTAGATTTTCTGGAAAGTATTATTTTAATCCAACCTGGTAATTACTTTGATGCAAGAACAGTAAGATATATATGAACTACCCCACAGGCCACTGTCGGAAGTAGTCTAGCAGAGGCTGGACACACCAGAATTATCTGTACTGCCCAGAAAAGAAATCATAAGACTCTTACAACTCTATATGCATCATTTCTGTCCACCACAAGATATGTTCCACGCACTCATCAAGTCTATTCTGTGCTGTTCTATTCATGACAATGTCCAAGATAATTTTCTCCTTTAAGCAATGCTGTAATACAACACAAGCAGAAAAATACTGTCACCTATATATATATATTTATATAGGTAGCTGTGTGTAAGTAGCTAAAATCTTTCAAATCACTCCAAAGCTTCAAGAGCAACAAACTATGATACTTCAAGAGCACCCAGTTGTTCTGGAAAAAAAACAATCATAAGAAAAAGGAGGAAGACTCCTGTACAAGCAATATCTTCCCCAGTAGTTTTCAGTCATCATAACTCAATTTAGATTTCTATCATGCTCTATTACACTTCTGTAACCAAGAACATGGGCTGCTTCTACACTCAACTCTCAAAATTTTCAATAGAATCTAAACCAAAACTGTATTTTCTTCAGCTTAAATCCCTTGTTCATGAATCTGCTCTTGAGTTACCACTTTAAAATTTTGACTGTGTGATGATGGAATTTACATTACCACTCAGGTAACCATGATTGCCATAAAAAATAAAATAGGTTGATTGACACTGTATCAGTTTGTGCCACTGTTAAAATAGGGCACAATGTGTGCCTTGTCAATGAGTTGTTACACTGCAAAATGGTTTCCCTCAGATAACAGATAAAAACAGACAAGAGGAGAATTCAGCTTAAAGATGACATTGTTATTCTCCGTGGCTATATCAATGGAAAAGGAATAATAGTGGATAAAGAGTGTGCATAAACTGGCAATGAATAATTTTTGTCTGGAAATTGGAGCAAAGATTCTAACTATCCAGAGAAGGGCAAAATTCTGTAGCAGCCTTTCACCAAGGTAAGTGCAGACAAGGAGCATAAGTGCTTTGTAGGGAAATGGATTTATTTATTAGTAGGATTAAATAATGGGTTTGACTGTAATAGCCAAGAAATTGACATTATGTTTTGTTTTAATCCTGTGTCCCCAAAGCCTCTATTAGTGTAATAAAAGGTAGGACAGAACTACGAGACACTTAGGAAAATACAAGGAGTGTTGGTGGATGAAATTTTGAATACATGTATACACTAACTTTTTAGAATAACTTTCGGGAGAGTGAAAAAAGAAAGTCAACATAATCAATTTGAAAGGGGGGGAAAAAGCAATATTCCTTCTTCTTCTTTTTTTTTTTTTTTTAATATTTTACTTTTTTTAAATTGCCAGCCAATATGAGTTATTAATTTGGTTTATCATG
>NW_020955273.1:0-17317 GCF_003031625.1 Empidonax traillii
TCCACACACTGGCATGCTGCCCCAGGCTTAAATCTAGTGAGTCTGATTTTATCCCCTTTCCCCTTCAAATCTAGTTTAAAGCTGTCTCAATGAGTCCTGCTAACTCTAGCGCAAAGATCCTTTTCCTCCTTTGAGACAGGTGTACCCCATGGTGTCACCAGCAGGCCCAGGGTTATGATGACTGATCCATGATCAAAACTCCCATATTCTTCCAGTGACGCTGGGCTCAGAGCCAGGTATTGATCTGCTTGCTCTTCCTGTTTCTTCCCTCATTATTCCCTGCAACTGGAAAGCCCATGCTCCTTATCCTTTAACCAGTTATCTTAAGGCTATGAAGTCTCTGCTGTTGTCCTCGAACTCAGGTTGGAACTTCATCTGTGCCTACCTGAAAAATCAATAATGGATAATTAACTGAGGGCTGTGCCAGAGTAAAATGCTTTCTTATCACACCTTTAACCCAGGCCCCAGGCATCAAACTTCTCTAAGAAGTGAGTCTGGTTGGCATGCTGAGCCTCCTGTTCCCTTCATCAGAGAGTTTCCTATGACAGTGACCTGTCTTTTCTTTTTTTTTTTTTTTTTTTTTTTTTTTTTTTTTTTTTTTTTTTTTTTTTTTTTTTTTTTTTTTTTTTTTTTTTTTTTTTTTTTTTTTTTTTTTTTTTTTTTTTTTTTTTTTTTTTTTTTATTTATGGAAGCAGTTTTGATGCAGGGCATAGGCTGACTTAACCCTCATGACACCTCCATACTGAATGAACCATCGTCCTCATCATTGTAGAAAACAAAACAGAAAACACCTTAGCACCTTTCTAGAACATGGCCATGAACTCCAACACTTGTAGGGGCAGAGGTAACTAGAAAATTACTTGTTCAATCCTATTTTCTTTAAGAACCCTTAATGTCATCTCTCCTTTCCCTGGATAAAATGATTGTGCCGGGATACCTGGCTACAGTTTCAACTGGATTGCCAAAAATTAATGGAGCATACAGTGTTTTTTCTATAAATAGTGTAAAATACTCTTCTGTGAAATAACCATTCATGTACTCAGGTGGCTAGTGAAGCTGATATACTTTTTCTGGGAGGTTTTTTTTGAGATAAATATTTGTTGCTGCTTGACTTAGACCTAATCAAACAAGTATGGTGGCTACATGTACGCTGCAATGGTAAGTCCAGGTAAAAACTGAAGTGCAGTGCTATAGTGATGAGTGACTGAAAATCTCAAGTTAGCTACTTATATGGATATAGTCATAACTAGTTTACTTTTCTTCTATTAATTAAAAGGTTTTTGGTTTTTTTTCCAGGGTATTTTTTATAGACTGCTGAGAACCACAGCAAATAATATTGTGTTGAAAATGCTAACAAAGGAGATGGATATTCCCTTTTTTATACATTTCTGGAGTGTCATTCAAAAAGCTGCTTGAAGAACTCAAAATGGCCTCTTTTTCTATTCTGACTAAATATAAGGCATAGAATTTCTGCATTCCACAGATACTCTCTAATAATTTCCAGAAATCCATTATTTATTAAATGTTACACTTAATTTTAGCTCTCTCATTTTGCAATGTTATCCTTCACCCTCAAAAATGTAGTATCGCTTGCAAAGAGGTTATTTTAGAAGTTTCTATTAGACAGAATCACATTAGCAATCCAAACCATTTCTTCTCTATGCAGAGACTTCCAGCCAGGACAAAATTATTAAAATGCAGGAGTTACAGAGTACTTGTCTTCAACTTTATTTGCCTTTTTAATAGTCCTGGTAAAATACTGCTTTATTTGCAAATGCTTCCTATCATGAAAATGGAATATATCAATACTAAATTCTCTTAACTCAGCTGGCTACGATAGACTTGCAGCAACATCCATATCAGATTGTAGTGCTCACCCAAGACAGTAAGTAGCACAGGGACAAGATGATGCTGGATGTTGCAGTGCAACATCTACGTTTCTCTGGGGAGCCACGCTAGTTATTTTCGAGTTAAAGTTCACACAGGTTTGCAAACGGAAATTTGTCTGCAGAAGAGATAGGTTTCAGAGGTTATGAAAGTAATTATTACTGTGATAGTAGGATGTAGCCTATGATAGTATCAATAATCTCGGGGTTCAGGGCAAACTCAGTTCCAAGTAATGGCATAAAACCTACACAGCTTACAGTTTCTTTTGTAGATCAATGAGCATACGTGAAAATATTTGCAACCTTTATTATACAACTTCTCCCTATAACTTCTCAGCACTTAGTAGACCACATTTAGATAGCACATCCACTGTTGGGCCCTCGAAATACAAGGACCTCATAAAAGGAAGGGGGCTTCTTTGGCCTGGAGGAGAGATGGCTTTGGGGGCATCTAACAGCATCTTACTAATATCTGTGGGGAATGTATTAAGGAGATCGAGCCAGACTCTACAAAGAAGTGCATGGCAGGAGGATGAAAGATAAGAGCATAAACTGAAATGAGAGAGGTTCTGACTGGATATAAGGTACATTTTTTTCATGAGGACAGTCAGGCACTGGAATGGGCTGCTTAGAAAGGTTGTACTATCTCAGCCTTGGAGTTTGTCAAGAGCTGACGCTATAAATCCTTAAAGAACTTGGTCTGAGCTGACAGGTGATCCTGCTTTGAGCAGAAGTTTGTACAACAGACCTTCTGAGGCCTCCTCCAATCCTAGTTATTCTGCGATTTTGTTTGTTTGCATTTGTTGACATTATTAATTCCTACATGTATCACAAGACAGGTTTTCAGCCAAGTAGTCTTCAGTTTGATCCACCACTGAGAGATAACACCACTACCTGGTAACTCTGGTGGCCCAAGGTCAGTTTGCCAGAATGAAAGATTCCCAGGATATTGTGGATCATAGTCTCATCACTGAATGCAACATGACATCAGATGGTTTGTTGGAAAGTCTTTTTAGGGATTCCTCTAGCACAGCATTGTAATTCCAAAGAGAGAGAAGCACAACAGTGATCTGAAGAAATTGGATTTTTATCCCTTCTTGCTTGTCTGATGTGATTAGGTAGCTCCCTACATAAAGTAGTTGCTCAAGCAATTGCCTCCCAGGTGGTGCATACCTTCCCTTTCCTTATGTCTATTTTTAGTGTAAGCTCTTTGTGAGAGGTGCTGGGTTTTTTATGTTGTGATTGTATTTTGACTCGAACAAAGCAAATTCAAATTTATATGGTTTTAGGTATCATAATAAACCAAACAAATAATATTCAAGTCAGGAAGATGTACAGCACATCTGTGTAATAGTGGTAACTGGAAGAAGTTGCAATTCCCTTAGTGCAAGAAGGAGAAAGAGAGCAAGGTAAGCAAGATGCCTGGAGGACAGAGCACTTCCTATATTAGAGTACTATAAGCCAATCACCCTGGCTGGCTGCTTCAGACCTGTGATTTTTGTAATAAATACCACTATGGCAAAAGAGGAATTTCACCTCCAAGCTGTGAACTGGGGAGACAATCAAAGGACAGGTAAAAAGTGAGGGGGAAATTTGATGAAGGAATAATTGTACTCTCCTAATTCCTATATTCTAAAAGGGTATCCATGTGTGAAACAGGAAATAGTAACACCAGTTTAAATAAGGGTATGAATATGGAATGGAAGATAAAACTATGGAATGGGTCAATAATAATAATAATAAACCTACAATGTTATTATTTGTGTGTGTGTGCCTGTGTTTTCTGAGAGGCTGACAGGAGTTGGCTTACGCCTGAGTGGAATTACTGGAAATCTGTGTGTCTGCGTAGAGCATTGTGATGCTTTGGGAGACACAGAAATAATATTTAAACAGTGAAAATTATCTCTTGTACTCTTACTTTTGGATAAGGGAGCCAATGCTGGTGCACTGACAGCTTCCCTTCTAGCATTTTCTGATTTCTGAAATAGCATCCCACATATTCTTTTGCTGTAAGTTTTTTATACTACACACAAGACAGATGGATGTGTATGGATATGCCCAAATGCACACATGCTAACTATATTAAATTCACACACATTTAAGCATAGAAAATAAAAAAATTTTTAAAAAGTTTTTGCTCCTCCAAAACGCCTTTGATCTTACAGATACATTTGCAAAAAGAGATTAAAAAATCCAGAAGTGTAGGGTCTTATGAATGTGACATTTAATTTTAATGCACTTTTTTAGGAAAAGTGATCTCATTTCATTTTGATTTAAAAAATGCTTCTGTCCAATGGGGGCAATTTTACATTAGTCTGAAAGTTTGCTTGGTACACATGAGACAAATTCCAAGTGTTAAGTGTTATGTCTGACATCAAAATGATAGGAAATTGCAGACTGAATGTGTTGTAGGAAAAATTTTCTTGCATTTCATGGTTCAGAATCACATAAATGTCTTATCAAGCTTCCTAAATTTATGATTAAAAGGAATGGTTTCACCTACTCCTGTACTGAAAATAGCTCCTCTTCCAATTTCCACCAGTTTTCTTTTTACAATGGAATAGATTAGATTTTTTTTTTTTTTTTAAATTCAATAGCCCTCCTGATCTTAATTTCATCATGAAAATGAAGAGAAATACTGGTACCCACAGACAGTGAGGGTACTTTAACCTATTTGCTGGTAAGTCAGTGGATTTTCTGTCTTGTTCTATGAATTCTCGACAAATGCCAACAATAATTTGAAACATTTTGTATACACTGCTATCGTGTACAAGATCACAGCCACCAACTGACATGCAAAGCTAAAACAGGCATGACTGCTGCTATCAGTTACTTAAATAGGGAGTACAAGATTGCATCAAGCCTTGGTGAGAACTATCTTTTTTCTTCCTTATATATGAGTTAGTGAAAACTTCTACTCATCTGAGCACATTGCTTCCTTCAGGTAATATTTTTCCCTTGTGGATACAATGGGAATTTTGCTGCTGATTTCAGAAATTTTCCACAAGTTATGTCTAGATCTAGGTGCCTCTAGATCATGGAGGCTCTTGGAAACTTGCCCAGTGACTGAAGCTGGACCTATCTCCCTGTGGCTCCTAGCAATTACCGCTCCTGAACTACAGCCTAAATGGTATACGAAAATGTCAGTTTAGGAAATGTGCATAAAAAACCTTGCTGAGAAGAATGGACTTAGAGCTGGATCTGCTGTATCCTGTTAGCAATGCACTAGGTTGCTTGTTTTATATGTTCTTTTCCGTCTTGTATTATGAACTTGTATTTGAGTCATGAAATATTCACACTTGTGTAGTATCCAGCTTCACAAAAAGGACACAGAACATTCCTTTGCTCAGATTACTTGTAGCCCTGTGGAGACAGCGCTTAGTCGTGTGTGGGTTTCTGACACTATGAAGCCAAAGAGCTTAATTTGGATTTGCCTGCTCCGCTCCTTGCTCCCTGAGGAGTGCAGAGGCAGCTGCAGGGAGAATCCTGCTGCCTTGGGGGCTGGAGGCAGGGTGAATGGACTGCCCAGTGTCAGCTCCCCTGGGACCTGCAGCAGCAGCAGGGAGTAAGGTTTCTGGGCTCACCCCATAAAACTGGTTTCAGAGCTGCTCAGGGGAAGTATGAATAGTATTCTGGATCACTGCCCTTGGCTGACATTTACAGTTTCTTATGGCAGCCTATGGCATGAGGGCTATAAAAAAAGAACATTGCCAGAGTGAAAGAGAAAAGAAAATGGGTCCAACACAAAAGGTGAAATGAAGAATATGACTGTATTACTGGGACAGACATGCAAAACAGAGGAGCAGAGCCATTGCAGTGCAGTCCAAATTGTTTTATGCGTTATCAGCTCTCGTGGGATATTAACATCATTCACTCTTTAGAAGAAAACTGGGATAAGCAGGAGGTTTCATCATGTGAACAGACTTAAACCAAACTTTTCAGTACTTTCTCAGTGCACTCGCTCATCTATTAAAAATATTGTGCAATGGCTTCAAGTCTTGGACAACCTCCAGTCACTTTTGATGTGATTTTTGGGAAAGTTTTAATAATGAAAAATATTTTGATTTTATAAATAAAATCATTATTCCAATCTGAAGCTTGAACCTTTGTCCCTTTTTTTCTGCTGTTTTGAAATCCAGAGACTGTTAAAAAATTATTAAAATGTTCAGTGCTATAGAGAATATTTTCACATTCTAAAATCTCATTGGGAGTGTAGTTTCAGGCTTTCATTTTATTGATATCATGCCAGAAATTATTTCATAAAGATTTTTAAAGGTTTGGAATATCCAGCTTCATATATGAATGTGAATGAATTTCATATTGAAAGTCCTGGAAATTGTATAAGGTACTGTTAGTCAAACCTGAAAAAAAGAATAAATCAAGGCAGGCTGAGATTGATTCTAGTTTTTCAAAGCTACTTTAAAAAAATGCTATTTTGGTATTATGGGATTTTCATCCAAAACTGCATTATACATTATTGCCTAAAAATGATAAAGTGTATTTATATTAGAATAGGACATTGAGTCAGTCACAGTATGTGAGCTGCTACAAAAAGAGAAAACGAGTATATTATGGTCAACTTAGCTGCAGGTTATCGCTTTACAACGTTTTTTCATCTATGACTTTTTGTGTAGAAATAACTAAAGAGTTCAATCACTGTAAGCCTAGGAATGCCTTTTGAATTTTAAACAACAAACAAATGAAAAGAGCTGATTCAGTTTTATATTTTTATTATTTCTCCATGCCAACTCCTTCTAATGTGGCAGTTTGAAGGATCTGCAAATGTCATGCATATCCAACATCCTGAGAAACCTTAGGCTGGATGCAAATGGCACAGTTTAATGGAAATTCCATTTTTGGTATCACTTCCTGCTTTCTGACAAATGTTGTGAGGAAAAGCTGTCCTTACATACCAAAGCTGCTTCCTTTTTGATGTATTCTCTGACTTCAGTGGCAATTAGGTGGCAAATGTCCAGACCAAAATTATTCTTCCTCAAATAATTTCACTGAGTACAGTTTACTTAGAGCAGCCATGGAGATGCCTATGGAGTTCCTGGGGATATTGCTGGATGAAAGATGTTATATCCATGGAAATTCTCACTTTGGGAAGACAAAACAGACATCAGCTATGAATTGAGTAGGATTCCCTGATGATGTGTCATCCCAGTAACACAAAGCAACTGAAACAACCTGCTGTATCTTATAAAATAACAGGCTCTATTCCCTTTGCTGTGGCAGCATCCAGTGTAATTCCACTTTTATGTGCGGAATTACTGGAGTTGCACTGAAAAAAAGTAACAGGTGTTACCTGGGCATTGTAGTTTTAGTGTCTGTGGGAAGACTAGATCTGGACTGAGAGGCTATAGCCAAAAGAGATCTCTGTCTATCGAGTGTTGTGTTTCTTTCTATTCTAGGTAATTTGGGAAGGGCATAATTATGTGTGATACAAAATGCGGGCTATTCTGCACTGCCCTGCGTAATCTGTAGTCACTTGGCCAGTACAAATGGATGTTGATCGTTACCACTTGGAGTTGTTACTATTTTATGCTCACAGCATGCAGGTCACCTTGGGAAAGGCTGAGGTGGAAAGGGTAATGTGAGTAATGTAAACTACGTATGAGCTAGGGAGAAGGGAAGAGCCTGTAACAGAGGAAACATCCTCATATTACAATACATGTGTTTGAGGTTCAATTTTGTCATTCTTTCCCAGGAAACATCATCTGAATCCCATTTTTGTAAGCAAGGAGAATAGAATACAACACTTCATATTGTTTTCTGAATTTTATTAGGCACTTAACCAGTAATCTTAAGATCTTGTCCCTCATCATTTCCCAGTGTCCTTTATATACCTCAATTCAAAGGACAAGGATATTCACAAAAAAACCCCACTCCAATCTGGTATTTTTCTGCTAGAGGTCTTCAATGTTAAGTCACATTAGGAAATCCATTAAAATTCATGACCAGCCAAGTTGGATAGCAGAGCACCCTAGCCTTCTTAGCCACAACTGTAAGTTTGAGTGTCCGGTGACATGTATCTGGCACTTCACTGAACCCAGAAAACCAGAAGACTCTGGCAACATTATTTTAAAGCAGAATCTCTCCTCTTTTGCTCTGCCTGTTATACTAGAAAAGAAGTATCTACTATGCTGGAAAGGATACAGACCAGTTACCCCAGCTCAGCTTCCCAGGATGGTGTAGTGAAGTAAAGCTGAATCTCCTTCTTGGTCCAATGCAACAGTTTCAGAAGTTCCTTCCTTTGCTGGGTCTTTTTGGATACTGATCTAGGTTGTTCACAAGTATCATTTTAGTCTGCCTGCTTAAGATGAAAGTTATTTGTCTGTTTGGCTACTTGCACTGGCAGGTTGCCCTTTAACCCAAGGACATGTAGGACATTCTTCTACCAGCTGAAACTCTTTTTGAGTTTATTCTATCTGGCTTTGTCTGAGTTACTTGTGTCCTTCTGGACACTGATATAAGGAAGGAGAGGGCAGGGATAATGCCTTATGGTTAGAGCTTCAGTATGAAGCATGAGGCCAAGTTGGATGCTTCTGGTCTTCATCCAGAAGATGAGGATCCATACACACCTGGGAAGCTGAGAAAGTAGAGTTAGGAAGCAGCATTTGTTTTCAAATATTGAAAGAGGCTGCAGACAGGAACTGCTATCAGAGGAGTAATCTAATATTGAAGAAAGATTCTTAAGACCAAGTGCTCAAACACTGAAAACCAGTCAATACCAGACTGGAAAGCTGGAGGTTGTCTTAGCTTTTCTGTCCTGTTTTGTTCACACTTGTTTTGGTTTATCTTCACAAAACAAAATTAGAGTTCAATAGCAATAGCAGCAGTTGCAGCTGCAATCCCTGTAACTTCTCCTTGTTGCCCCTTGAAAAGGACAACCAATGCCCTCTAAAAGGTAACTGAAAAGAAAATATATAATTAATGCTTAATACTTTCAGTTGCTAGTGCTTTCATTTTTCCCCTTCACTGTCTGTGCCTTTGATAAAGAGAACAAAAGATTTTTAATGGTAGTCGACAGTAAGCAGGCTTCAGTAGCTGCACTGACAGAGTATAAGCAACTATTGAATTTCATATTATGACAGAGCTGTGTTAACACTTTTAATTCTCAAAGCCTGTGCACTGCATCAAAATGAATTCAACAACTCTAAAGGACAATTCTATTCCCTTCCAGTGTTGAGGGGAATTTTTGCCTGTGGACTTCAGTAATATTCTGGCTGTATCTCTCTGACTATCACCAAACTTTTTAAGTGCTTTTCCACCTAGGAAAAGTCTTCTGCAGTCTTTTGCTCCTATGTTCCCCACATACCCCACCACAACACCAGTACTGTTACAGTGAGGAAGACTAGGCATGTAAGGTAGGCAAGAGTTACAGGGAAAGGTGATATCTTTTATCAAAGACCAGATACTGTTGGAATAGCTGAGAGTGTCACAACTGAATCTAGAAAGGTCTGAGTGCTGATCTGAGGGAATTTCAACTCAAAGAGATGAATTAACCTTTGAGAAAAAACAATTACTCACTAACAGGCTTTAGAGTGATGCCTTCCTACACTTTTAAACTATACAGAGAAGAACTTAATCCTGGAGCTGTGCACTGACATTCTCTTCATGATATGGAAAAGAAGACTAAGTAGGTGTCCCACATCCCATGATGTGCCTAACCCATTAGTATTCTATCTTCTACCTTGTGTTGACTTGGCAGTTGTGGTCAAGAACATTCACCATGTCATCCTATGAACAGCATAGAAGAAATGCCTATCTCAGGGTGGAAACTTCTGAGCTCTATCAAAATTAAGACATATCTCAGCCTACCCAGAAACAGGCATTGAAGTATCCAGGAGACAGTATTGTAGAAAACACCTACCATGGCAACTTTACAGCAACATTGTGAGAAGAAGGTCGACACACATCCTCCTGATCTTGAACCTTAACCATAGAGCAGTTCTGCTGTTTTTAAATATCTATGAAAAATATTGAAATACATAGTGAACAGTATTGTTCAAAGATTAATTTGCTGCTGAGATTGTTTATGCAAACTATATCTTCTGTTGAGTACTTTAATGTTTTAGTGAGTCATATTGCAATTACATGTTTCCCCTTAGTTAGATGGCAGTAATTAGCTATGCTACAGGAAATTGCCTAAATGGAAAATTTTGTGTAAGCTTCCTACAAATTTATAGAATATATAATGGAAATGGTTTTCTTTTGCAGCTGAAAGATACAAGTCTTCTCTCCCTCACCCCAATTTTACACTGTTTTAAATCTATTGACTTCAGGAGAGTTCTACACGATTTACAAAAAAATGGCTTTTATCTCCAGAAGAGAACAATCAATGGGGCAACATTCATGAATAATACTGTGGACTCTGGAATGGTCAGTGCAGAGGGAGATTAAATACACTGATTTGGGCTGTGTTTACCTTTTAACTATGTTACTTGTTTCTTTTTCATAATGCCTATCCATGCTACATAACTGCAAGAGAGAAATTCCCTTTGTTGTTTTCTAAGCGTTTTTCAAAATGCACCATGGAAACTACATTTTGAATCCTCTCTGAGCATTAGCTTGGTGCTGCCTCTGCTGCTAATCTGGCCCAATACTTGTATACACTTAGTACATATATTTTAAAGCTATGGGTTTTTTTATCTTATGTCAAAATTGTTACATTTCATTTAAAAAAAAAAATAGAATTAGCAAAACACCTATTATGCTAGTCCCAAATGGTCAGAAGAGTGAGGTTCCACTGTATATGATCATTTTAAGACACTTTCTGGGATATAAACAACGTATTGTTGTTCTTATTTTAATAAATACCTTCTAATGCTGATAATCATCTAAAGCAAACTCTAAACTTGACTCTACTAGAGTAAAAAATATCGACTGTATGATGTATCCGTCAACAAGGATATCAGTCTTTATAGCTTACTCTTTTCTGATTAAGAAATGACAACATGAAAATGATGCAATCAATAAAGTTACCATTTTTCTGATTCACAGAAGTGCTTTGAGCCTTTTTCAGTAGCTTTGCTATTTGCATTCCTTCTGCAAAGCTTATTATCTAAATGTTCTTCTATGTTCAGTACAAGACTACAGGTTTTGTGAGAGCACAATTTCTAATTAGTTCTTAGTTCTTTTTGCAAGTTACTATACAATCCATTAAATTGTTGATGGTTCTTGTTCTGGAATAATTAAACTTGTTCAGTGAGAGATACCTCTGAATTCTGCCTGGAAAGAGATATGAGAAATAGCCAGAGAGCTTTCATAAATATATATACCAGTCACTATCTGCAAGGAGACATGCAGCCTACCCAGCATTTTGATAATTTCTTGTTCATCCCATTAATACATATATTTAAAGAGATATTATGTGTGGCATAAAATGTTTTTCTGGGATACTTTTGCGTATACACAATGCTGTCTGTGGATCTGTCTTTATTTTAAATAATTTTGAAGGACTAAAAATATGAAACTTTGTGTATTTAAAAGCAGGAAGTCTAATAGGAGAAAACTAACATTTTTTAAATTATGAAATTACATTATGTGTTGACTACTCATGAAAGCATATAGAGCTCTAAATGTCTAAATGCTGACTGCAAAGCATCCATCTACTTTTCTGTTCTACAGCTGAAGTGTGATTTTGCAGCTTGGCAAGAGAATAAATGATCTATGAGAAGAAAGTGATTCAATGAAAGGAGACCTATAAACATAACCCCACTGCTGAAAACAACAATGATAATGATCAGCTAATTGCAGCAGGAATTGTCAGTATGCTGAAATGATACAGTGCTTTTTTCTCTTGGGAGAATAGGTTTCTTAAAACAACAGTGACTATTCCAACAGGGGATAGCGGGTGTAAAATTGCCTTGTTTAGATTTTAGCTAGACCTGAGTGTTACCCATCTCGTATCACATAAAGAGGGGAGAGAGGTGAGAGAGAAAATGAAAAACCTTTATGTGGTCTTTTTTCAGAGTAAGTGGCATCTGCTTGAACAAATAATGATTTTGGAATACTATAATTAACAGTGATGGAAAGATACGATGCGCCAAATTAAGCAGTGTGCCACTGGATATAACTATACGACACTTTCAAGGTTAAGATCCAAACTTTCTTTGGTGTAATTTTGCCCAGAAATGCTGTGCTAAAAATTTTCATGCTGGCTGCCTGATTTACTCAAGATTTTCCCTTTCCGTGGTCCACTGCTGTTCTTTAAACTCTCAGCTGTTTCTAGGAACAAGACAAAAGGAAAAGTTGTTCCACTAAATCAAAAGGGATTTTGGCAAACTGTACTCTCACAAAGCTTTGCATCAGTGTTGAGTAGGGCTTGGAATTGGACAGGAAGTATTATTTGTGACCTGAATGCCTTATGCAGTGCAATACCACTTGATCATATTTCTGAAATGCCTCAGTTTGTACACTGCTGTGGTATGAATTGTCTGCTGCCTCTTTCTTCTACTGTGTTCAATTCTAATTTCTCTCTACCCACTTTCATATCAAGATACAGTTCTTAATGTAAAAACCTAAGTTTCTGTCATTTTTTTTCCAGTTTGGTTGTGTCTTCATGTTTTTTGGTGGTCACCCATTTGTTTCTTTCATTTATATCCTTATTCGTTCATTCTCTCAGTCATTATTCCACTGCAAAGATAGCTTCATCTGAAACATACAGATATTTGGTAGTAATCTGTTTTTATAATAATTTATAAATTGTAAACCCCTGTTGCCATTGGCTTTTCTGTCCAGTGCCTCCTAGGACAGTGGTGATCTCTCCTTTCCTTGTTGCTTAGGCTACTGTAGGTTAGAGGGGGGAGATTTCTTCTTTACTCTGTGGTTTTGTAGAATTACGCTTTTGTGGATACAATTATTTCCGATTTAATATCTATTACAAAATTGTGGCTGATTTGTTAGAGCTTTCCAATCCTGAAATTCTTGTATGTTAACAATGTATGTGTTTGAGAGAGTGCGACAAGTCATGTGTTGTAACATTGTATGTTACTTGTGTGTATAAATAGAATTAGTTATCCCTAACCTTGACACACTGTACTGTACTTTATAGCAGGTGTGCTGTGAAAGGTAGAAGCCCACAGTGGGCTGCCCTTCAGTCCTCAAGGACACTGTTCACACCATGGGTCTGTGCATGACTTCAGTGGAACTAATGACACACACTAGGGAAAATACAGACTGGTGTGAGAATGACTTGGGAATCATGATAACCACGTGTCTCTTAGCAAGATACGAATTTATGTGCACTTGTAGACCAAATAATTCCACTGTGGTTCATCTAAACATACTGGCAAAACATTCACGAGAATGGTCCTTTGGACGTATCAGGCAAGCATTGCATGGCGAGTGTTTCTGCAGTGGTGCCCCCAGGCCCTCAGGCCATTTGCTTTAACCACTTTGCATGCTGAGAGCTACTCCAAATCAGAAGACTGCAAAGATAGAGATTAAACTGGTGTTTTCTGTGGAGAAAAAAATAAAAAAGGAATTAGCATGGAGAATTCGGGATCATTCCTGTTCAACATTAAAACATTTAGAGAGTTGGTTTATACACAGTGAAGGACAACAATTATTTTTTGATAATGACAAGGATATAATGCCAGAAGTAATATATTATTTGATTTTCTGATGGTTCATCTGAAATTGGATGTCAGTGGTAAAAATTGGGACTGTGTCAAAACAGCCTGTTGGTAAAAACAGTGTTTTAGATTATAAATGCTTTGGAATTAGATATTAGAATGCTAAATATTTATTGCTACTGCTGCTGTAGGCTGAATGCTTATTTTTCTTTTTGTGTACAAGATCAAGAAGACAACTCTCTTTAAAGAACATATCTTCTCCTGTGATTTAGACTTCCAGGGATTAAAACTGCATAGCACTCCTGGTCCCCAGGTGGACAGACTGATCTTCTGCAGAGGCATTTGAATGACTTTCTGCCCTTTCCACAGCATTGCCTCCATAAGATAAAACTTGCGCATTGATCTTTTTACTTACACAGATCTTTTTCAAAATTGATGTATCCTATAAACAAGCAGACATTCCACACAGCATGTTGGAATTGAAATGATTTTGCTTCTTTATGCTTGTCAACACTGAATTAAGAACTTTGGCTTGGCTAACTCAAGTATTTGTTTTTTAATGTTTTGTTTGGATACCCTTACCTACTGAAGGATAGGCTGGTCTTCAGGAATGGAATTCTGCCATCTTCAAAATTTTAACGGAACAAGCAGGAGAGCAGAGGGACAAAGGGGCAGTCAGGGTGCTAAGAGAAAAGTGCTGCAAATCATTGCAGAATTTCCTCTCAGACTAAATGCTTTCTGAGAAGTCTATTAGAGATAATCTTCCTTAGGGAGACGTTACATCTTCAAGAAGTTTTTTGAGTACCTAAACTTCTGAGGGTCATCTTTCAGTTTGAGCCCTGTTAATCTAGGTGGCAATACAGATGATCAAAAATGACCAAACAGGGATTCTCAAAATTTTGAGGTGATGACTGATTTGATGAAAGACAAGCTTATGATCCAATGTCCTTGGGACAATCATAGTAGATAAGTGTGCTGAAGAAAGAATATTTACCTGCAGATGGCACCTGGAAGCAAGGAAGGATAAGTATTTCGGACCATGAGCGCACTCATGAGCTCGTGGCCAATCCATGTTTGAAATTTCTCTGTAGTGCATTGAGGTGATTGCAGTCTGAAAGGATAGATTCCTCTATAAAAAATAGAGAAGTGGATCATTACACTAGATCTGAATTTTGAGTATTTAATGCTTTGGAATCTAATCTAGAAGTAATCTAATCTCATCTACATCTAATTAGATACCAATGCTTTGGAGAGATGACAGCTTTTTACGAGGTAATGTTATGAAATTCTATCAGTTAGAAATTTGGCATATGGTTTGCCTGTCTCAAACGCTTCAAGTGGAAAAAAAATTCTCCAATAACAGAAACTGATCTGAAAGGAAAGAGGCATAGCAGGACACAGTCACTATCCTAATATTTCCTAATGACTTTTCAACTGGAAAGCAATGCCAACCAGTATATTTGCTTTCCTAGATGTCTAATCAATAGTTTTGTACATTTTCTGCCAATTTCATGAGCTAATTGTGCTGAACTCTTTTCAGACTCTAATGACCACTGCAGTATTTTTCATTAGAGAAGGTAGCCAGTACTGGAAGTGGGATGGTTAATATTTTCTTCAGAAATCATTACATTATTGATGCTTTCATCATTTTACCTGCTATGTGTTTTTGACCAGGACAGAGCTGGGAAACAGATGCAGTTCAGTACTATAGACTGAGGCGATGGTAAGAGGTTGAGGAGACCTGCTGGAAGACATGGAAAACGTTAGCTCTGCATTTTAAAGATGTGTGATTCACAGCTGTGATTAAAGTTCTAATTTATGGAAAATACATATTGCTTGCTGCTCTTAGCTAAGCATGGCAGGTTTTACACAGGATTTTTCTGTTTCTGCTGCCCAGTAAGCCATGAATATTTGTTTTGGAGGAGGACGTGGGTGCGTAACTCTCACATTAGATGCTGGTTTGTGATACATTGTTTACTGTGCTGTCTTGAAAAAGAAAGTGATGCTGTGGAGAAAAGAGCAGTGTAATTTTTTCCAGGAGCATATTACAAAAGTATGTCATGATGTGGAATGTCCATTTATTTCCCTGTGCAGTTTGAGACATTGGCTTTGACCTGAAAAACTCCTGAGTCAGCTTGGGACTTGTTCTGATGCAACTCCAGGAATGACTGGAACAGGGAGGGCGCTAACAGTGTAACATTAGCTGTTTAAAATCACAGAAAGCTACCAGCTGAAAATTTTCTGCAATGGGCTCTCAAATTTGCAACCCTCATGCTTTCCCTCATTAATAGAAGAGAGGAGAGAGCAAATTAATTTAGGAGAGCAAAATACCAGCATCCAGTGATAATTAATGGTGGTGAAAAAGGTTTATTAGTTCAGTACTAGGCTTTTGCTACTTCGGATGGGATGAAGTATAAATGTTTTCCCTATCCTTTTATGCAATTCCTTTTTAACAAGGCAAGGAAGCCTAGAACCTGCAACAGCACCTCTAATGTCCTGTAATTCTGATTAGGAAAATATGTTCAGAGCAGCTGTGTGGGAACACAAGGTCCCTGGCAGCATTTCCAAGGTCTATGTGGATAATGACAATCTAAAAACTCCTGTAATTTATTTTGTATTGTTCAATGAGAACTGTGATAGCATTTTCCCTCTACTTGTATTTATAATTCATACTGAAAATGGGCTAAATATCATGTTCACCACACTCCAGACTCACAACAGACTTTTATGAATCAATGCAACATGCTATGTAAATCTATTTTGAATGCTGACAAGGAAGCATACCAAATCACATCATGTGGAGGTGGAAGGTGTTTATATTTTCTAAAGAAAAAGCATATAATGCTTAATATTGGATTGCATAGAACTACATCTCTCAAAACGATGTAAGTACTATTTTTCAGTTTTTTAAATTACCTGTCTACTCTCCCTACTATAGGTAGTAATTTTTTAGTCCATTTTATATGATAGAAGCAGTATTCAATTTATTAAGATTTAAAAGGAGAACATGCTGATCCATAGAGAGGAACACAAGACCTTATTATACTGTTTTTCAGATAGAATATGAATGACCTTATTTTTTTCTGGTAGATTCTGTGTTCTCTGGACTCAGTGTCCAAGGACTGATTTTCTTAATTCTTCTTGGAGGGGAAGAGGAAGAATGCTGCATACAGCCAGTCAGAGATGCTCAAACTTTAGCTGAATTTTAGGATCAACTGTAGGACTCTAAATATTTGAATTTGTAAGTAAAAGCATTATATAATTTTTAGAATTTTTTTTAATTTTAAAAACCAACTTACATAATAGCTTTTTGTTTAATAAAAATATGCTTCTTTCTGTGATGACTATGTTAATAACTGTATATCTTTGTAGCACAAGCTGCTAGATCAGAGAGAGGAATTAGGGGCTGGAAGTAAGTGTCAGGAAGAGTTTAGGCACTTAAGCATAATTTATGTTTCTGAAAGAGGATGCTTGCACCTGGAATTGTTGAATGCCTGCAGAGGTCAGAACCATACAGGCATTGTAGCTCCTTGCATAACTTCAGCCTTAGCCTGAACAGAAGCCAAAAATTGAGCTCTCCCCTGCCTCTGCTGTCAAGATGGTCCGACTCCAGAAGGCTCTGTAATAATGGCCAGTCTCTTCGCGAACGAAGAAACGGGGAAGGTCTTTACACCTTCCAGCCTGCGCATTGGATTTTTTAGGTGAGACACAGTGTGCGCGGAACTGAGCCCACCCTTTAATCCTGAGGTTCATCTGCCGGGGCCAAGCACGCTTGGACGGTGGCAGCGAGGTCCTCAGGACGTAGATGGATTGCCTTACAGGGCTAACGAGCTCCATCTGCCCGGGGAG
>NW_020955273.1:17519-28143 GCF_003031625.1 Empidonax traillii
CAGTCTCTTCGCGAACGAAGAAACGGGGAAGGTCTTTACACCTTCCAGCCTGCGCATTGGATTTTTTAGGTGAGACACAGTGTGCGCGGAACTGAGCCCACCCTTTAATCCTGAGGTTCATCTGCCGGGGCCAAGCACGCTTGGACGGTGGCAGCGAGGTCCTCAGGACATAGATGGATTGCCTTACAGGGCTAACGAGCTCCATCTGCCCGGGGAGTGTCCTAACCGGGAATCGAACCCAGATCTCAGCGTTGACAACGCTGCGGTTTAGCCACTGCACCACCAGGGACACTCAGAAGGCTCTGTAATACAGCACTTAGTGCACATGAAGCTGAGCGTGACTTACTTTGAAGCACAGGTATTGTGTTTTTAGCAGTAGAGATCCATTCCATGCCTCCCTCCAAGCTGAGGCATGAGAGATGCTAAAAATTTTTCTCTCCCATCCCCCCCAAAAAATTGCGGTTGCCTGCAGGCCACTGTTTTGTTAATTGAAATGCAATCTTCAAGAGAGAAATTCAGAACTCCCGAGTGATCACACTAGTGCAACTGTAGGAAAGGCTCTGAAGTTAAGAGATCTTCTCCAGACAGATGATGTTCCAAATTCTTTGCCTCTGCACGTAGGGTTTTTTGCTTATATCAAATTATATGATACAAAGTACAAAGGAGCTTTCAATGCAGTGTGCTCTCCTTCCAAAATGCCTTTGCTGACCAGCAGTTGCAGATTCATGCTCGTCTCATCTCCTCCGGTGGTGGTTTTGTGAATTTGTTGCATGTTTACACTGGTTCAAGAGGAAGGATGGATGGTGAAAAGAGCACCTCTGCAACTGCCCTTGTCACATAGGCTTTAGTGCCCATATTGTCTTTCTGGATTTACCCAAAATCTCACCAGATAATTTCTATTAAAAATATACTTACAGATTCATCAGCTGTCTGCAATTCAGAGTGGGAACAATCAAAATTTTCTCCTTGTTTATATGAGGTAACTGATCTCCACCCCCCCAAAAAAAAACTTCTGTTTTTGGAATAAAATATATGTCTAATGTTGCTTCTCTTTGCTTGGAAATGAGAGTTCAAGTCACTTCTTTACTTAGGTACTGGGAGCATTGACCACAGAATATACCAGAAAGCACAGAACACTGACTTGCTTTTTTCCCTGTTCGCTGTAGGAACAGTATGAATGGAGTACAGAAAGGATAATTCAAAGAACATACCAATAGGGGTTTTTTTAGTGTCCTGAAGTATAATTCAAGTCTCAGAGCCTCTGTTAACCATACTCTAACTTTTTTTTATTTTTTTTTATTTTTTTTTAACTTAATGACCTCTTCAGTCACAGGGGCATGAAATGGACTGTCATTACTGGCTACCTTTTTTGCTCCATGGCAAATTGCTTCCATGTTTTACAGTAACCTCTTTCTGTGCTCCCAAGATGTACATTGCAATTTGGGGAAAGGTGACTCTTCTACAGATCCTGTCTTTGGTAAAGGCAAAAGGATTTTAATCTTTAAAGGTAGGTGCTATACACAACTGTTCCCTTTTTATTAACTCTATTTGAACTATCTCTTCTGTGGGTAATTCTAGCACCTATCGACAGCAAAATTACAGCTATGATGGAGGTTATTTTTTATACAATGGCATTTTTTTATGAGTTAGACTTTCATGTATTCTACAGCATGAATTTAAAAGGACTTGTATTCTGTCATTTCAGTGCTGTGGTTCTGAAGCTAGATGTTTCAAACTGGCTTGTTGAGTATTATAGTGGCTGCTCTGTCCAGCTGGAGAAAATGTAATTTTTCTTGTACTTGTGATTAGGACCTGCAATTCACTGCAAATTGTGAGCTGTAGATGCTGGTCTGCTATTGTGCTCTGAATAGGGCCTGATGGAGAGGGTAATATTTTAGAAAATGGAAGATGTGTTCTGAACCTCTTCATGCTTAAAAGGGGTTTCCATATTGGTCTCCCACATACTACCAGCCTGCTTTCACTAATAAATATATCTCACTGTGATTTAAAAAAAAAACAAAAAAACAAAAAAACAAAAACACCCAAACAAAAAAACAACCTTGTTCTGTTCTCAGTAACAGCACTTGTTAAGTACCAGCTCCAGGAAGAATGCTTTAGCCTCTGCTTTCTCAATGGATGAAAGCTAGTTCCAGAACTTAAACTCTACATAGGTAATAGGATTTTGGATTTCCTAATCTGCATTTGATCTTTCCTGTCAATTTTAGTTACTCTGTTGTTTGCAGGGTGATATGGCTAAACTGAAGCAGATGCTGCAAACCCACACAGCTCTGTTTTTCCACCTCTGCTCCCTTTTCTCATCTATGTGCTACAGTTGTTTCTCTTGTGTTGACATCTGGTCCTGCAGAGAAATGGTTCCAACTTTTTGGCAAGCTGGCTCCATGAACTGCCTTACCATGGTGTTAGTGAAGTGACAGCTTTGGGTCAAATGAGAGGCTTGACTGCTCAGTCTGGGAAAGGCAATGGGACTGCCTCTTTTGGCATCAAGTAGATATTAGATACCTTCAATGTATTCCCAAACTACTCCTTTGTGGATATGGGATGTTGAATTATATTTCTGACATGCCAAACTCTAATTTTAACTATCCAGACTAGAGACAACTGCACCAGTTGTTTATTTAATGAGTAAATGCAGAACTTCTTGCATTATCCAGATAACTTACACAGGATGGTTGGTTTTGAAAACCACTGACACACCTGGTTGTGTCATGTCTGTGGAGTAGCTCTGGTGTGCTCAGAATACAGCACACTGAAAGAGGTTAAATATATACAAAGGCAAGAGCCTCAACACATTCATGACTTAGAACTAATGAATATGTGAGCAGTGAATGAATAGCAATCATTTCCCTACTATGACTTGTTTTGTTGTTTTTTTAATGTGGCAGTTCTTTGTTGTAGGATTGTGCAGCTGCACTTGGGAAACCCGTGGCAGCCTGATGCTTAACCATTTAACACTTATGTGATGAATGAGAAAATAAGCTACAAAAAAAGATGGAAAAATGGTATTTCTTTATATCCTTCTACTCTGTTGCCATCCTCACTGTAGGGAAATACTTTTAGAGAAGTATTTTAAAAATAAAATTAAGAATAATTCTGAGGTGTTTATGAATGAGCAAATGTAATCCACTGTAGCAATCTAAAACTATTAATCTATGTCCTTTAAATTATCCAGACATTTAAATTATCTGTTATGTCTCTTCATGCTAAAATGTGCTCTTTATTTTTTTCAATGAAAGCCAGAAGCCAGGAATCACAAAAATGCATAGATAACACTGAAGAACTGTATTTTCCAAGGAATGGGGATTTGACTTTTAAAACTAGTTTGGGAAAAAATTAAAACCCTGAAATGAAATGAGTGGGATAAACATCATATCTGTTTAATTCATCTGATTCACTTGGTTTCCTCCTAACAGATGTAACGTGGTCAGCTGATCAACATGTGCATGATGCTCTTTGGATGACCATTATTAGTTTCACGCTGTGGTTTCATTTTTCTCAAGATGGAACAATGCCAGTTTGAAATAGGCACAGATCTCAGGGCTGTTCAGAAAGACACCCTTATTCAAGCCAGATTTTTAACGTGACTTCAGAGTGGCACTTGCGCAGAAGAAAGGAACTCCAATTTCCTGCCGTGCTGGCTGATACCATCTGACACCCAGTGGATGAGCTATGAATTTGCTCCCACCTTCTGCCTGATGCTGCTCTAGTGCTGCCTCCATTTATCTCTTGCAATAGATGCAGGATTACACCTTCAGTGGTCACTTCTACTGCTGTTCAATGCTTATTTGTCTTGGGTTTTTTTTTTTCTTCAGCTGCTGTGAGGCGGCATATTTCCATTTAATCCTGTAAAGCAAAGTGCTTCACAGGAACTAGGAGTCTGTCCTGTGACAGACACTACAAGTAAGTATCTTAGAGGAGGTGTTTGAGGTAGACAGATACTTGGATATAAAGGCTGCACAGGAAAAAGATTAAAAAGTAGTTTCCATTAGGGTAAAGCAAACTTAAGCAAGATTAAAACTGCAAAAATACTTGTGATTTTGATCATTTGGCTGTAACCTCGCAGAAATAGAATCACCATAAAGAGGCTTTGGACAAACTCACTAAAGCAATAGAAGTTTCATCTATCTTAAAGGCACATCTACACCTACAGTAGGATTTATGGTATGTTTATTGCATAATAACATCTTCTTTTGTGTGGAGAAGAATATCCTGGATTTAGTGAGATGCTACATTTTCAACCAGGGAGTGTATCAGAAAAGCATTTTTTAATATTTGTTGTCTTGTTTCAGTCTTGTAGTTTTTTATTACACTCAATTTACTCTCAAGTGATTGGCAGCTGCATCTTAAAATATAGCTACAGTACAGCAAAATCAGATCAGTGAATATAATAAACAATACTGCATCTAGAGGCTCAGATCAGACTGCGCTGCAAGTAATCCATCTTCTGAACATATTAAGTTATCCTATGCTTGTACATTGCATTAAGTATACTAAAGTTTGACCTGTGAGATTTTTTAAAATAAAATTAGATATTTTAGTGAGTAATGGAAAAGAGAAGCCAAAGTCCTGGTTTTTTTATCCACATAAGCCTTATAATTAGATTTTATCCTTAATGGTCAGTGTTTTTGAAATCATGGGTTATCTCTTGTTCCTCTCAGTATACCCATAATTTTTTAAATTATGCATTTATGAAACCATTTCTGCCACTAACATCAGGCTGACCTTACAAGAGTCTGAGAGCTCTTAAAAATACTGTACATTTACAGCACTGGGGTTGCTCACTGTTTTCTTGGATTGAATCTTTTCAGTTAAATGATGCCTTCCCTACTTTTTGTAATCTGTTTACTAATGCCAGTAACATAATACTACACATGTGGGGACAGCTTCCTGCTTATGTTTTCATTTCCAGAAGTTATCTGTGATGCATTTACAGTTATTGATTAAACACACTTCAAGTGGTAGGTTTGCATTGGTTTTTTACTACTTCTGTAATCTTATTAACTTATTTTTTTCATTTTTTCCCCTCCAAGGGAGTAAATTGATTTATATGATCATGCTGTTAATATTATAACATATTATAACTCCTTGTCTAGCCCCTTGGGTTCTAATGTTTTTTAAACACAATACAATTATGGGAAACATTATACTGGAATGATAATATAAATCATCCCCATAGGAATCTGAGCAGTCTGGGGAGTAATTGTATAGAGCCCTGCTGAAGTAAATAAGAACAGTAATTTGAAATAAATAAAAGACCAATAGTGCTAATGTGGATGTCTCAAGAATATCATTAAGTTTTTAATGGCATTGTTTACTTGGTGTAATGATACTCCATATAGTGAAATGCTGCTGCTTAAATCATAACTTTATAGTTCATGATCCTTTCTCATCTCTTCAGAGAGTATTTAAGTTGGCTGTGTTTCCACATCTGTCCTCCAAACACCATCACTTCGTTGAAAAGCATATGCACATGTGAAATGTGAGATTCTCTAGAACTTTGGCTAAATTTAGTCAAAAAATGTTGAAATTCCAGTTGCAAAATATGCTAATGGGAATAATTTTTTTCTTTGTTTCTTTGGGCACACTAGTGGTCTTCTTCTCTTGAGGTAGCTTCTTCACCAGAACTTAATTCCCATCGATACTCCAAGCTATTGTTCCTTTCTTAACTTGCAGGGAAAGTAAAGTATGAGTTTAAAATACAAAATGAAAGCAACTAATCTGAAAAGGAACTACTTTTAAATATTTTTTTTCAATCTTTATATTTTTAACGCATACAAATCACATAGTAGAAAATGCTTCAAAAATATTACATTTTCATAGAAAATATATTCCCTCAGAATAAATTTAGCAATATCATATTAATAAAACTATAGCAAAAAAAATAAACCGATATATTTTTGAAAGAAATTGATCTTCCATGAGGTTTGGTTTTTGTTTTGTTTTGCTTTTTTTTCAAATGCTAGGGAACTTGCTTGTAAAGCAACTTGTGTATTTGAAAGCATGCTCTATTTATGCAAAAATAAATGAAAAATTTTCATTGCATAAACACAGCCAAACCTTTAGAAGGGATATTTTTTTTTAAAGTGATGATATTATCTCTTTTATTAATTTCTGAACCAATCTTGGAGCAAGATTAGACTTGTGCAATCTGTTACACAGATTTATATGCTGCAGGTGTAGATATGACATTACTTTTCAGTGATCCAAGTGCTATCAGTACAAGGTGTAAAAATTTCTGGGGGAAATGTTCCTGACATCAGGGACTTCAGTGCAGTATTTTTAAAATCTAAAACCAATAATGACAATAGTACCTATTAAAGCCAATTAAATGAGAAGATGAAAGATATGTTGTATTTCCTGCATTTTTAATATCACTTCTCAGTCTGGGACTTCTGATCCAATTGGTTTGGCTTGGAAGGGACCCGAAAGATCATCTAGGTACAGCCTGCCTTCCATGGACAGGGACACCTTCTACTAGACCAGGTTGTTCAGAGCCCCATCTAACCTGGAAATGTCCTTGAATGCTTCCAGAGATTGGGCATCCACAGCTTCTCTGGACAACCTGTGCCAGTGCCTCTATTACCCTCACAGTAAAAAGTTCTTCCTGATATCTGCCCGTCATCTCTTATATGGATTAAACTCCTTCAGTGGACTTAGTATGCTTTAGTCAAAAAATCAGCATGTTACAAGAGATGGTTAACTGTAGACCGGGCATGGCAGTGGGAGAACGTGACAAAAATGGAACCTTGCTTCTTGGCAGCAGCAAGTTGTGAAGTCCTTTGGAATAAATTCTACAATTTCTTTTTTCAGTGAGGAAATGCCACCTGAAAGGGTTGTTCATGAGAAAAATGTCCACAGTTTTGTTTGTTGCTTTCTGTCACTTATTCTGCATTGGTAATAGAAGATTGGAAAGAAGCAATAGGTGATGCTAATAAGGATAATTAGATCCTGCAAACCCTCTAATTAATTACGGTACAAACTATGTTTATGAAGACCATGAAAAGAGATGGAAAAAACCCCAAATAACTAGGTCAAATTAGCCTTTAGTTTAAGCACCTGTAAAACTGGTTTTTGAGTTTTGATCTGATTTGATCTAATCTTCTCATACTGTGTAGTGTTTACCGAAAAGCTTTGCTTCTGGATCACTTTTCAGTTATGATTTCACGTCCTTTCTACAGTACCTAGCAATGCTTGGTTAAAAAACATCAAGCCTTACCAACACAGAATGCTTCTCAGCCCAAAGAGTTTTCTCTAGGGAGAAGACAAGGGAAAAACTGTACTGATGCGATCAGGTGTTGAAATTTGAGCTGATTAACCTGTGAAAAGCTGAGATAATAACAGTGATAAAAGCACTGTCATTCTGATACTAACCTCCACTCAGTATGTGGCACACACAACTGTAGCACATAATATTTTCTAAAGCTGAAACTTACACTTGACTGGGAGAATACTGGCAAAGGTAGGATGCAAAGAAGTTGAGACTGCCAAAGAACTAGAGGTGTCTTCTGTTTTGCCAGCATGACTAACTACATTATTTTAATTTTAAGGAGAACAAGGAATTACAGGTAGATGGAACATTATCATTAAGGTTAAAATTAACACTACTAAGAAACATGAAGATTTATGGTTACTGAGCATTGTCTATACACACAGAATAATACAGCTTCAGTGGAGCAGTTTTAGACAATGCTCCAGTTCAAAGTTAAAGGCTTGATCTGAAAACTATCAAACCTGGTCTAGGTTCATCAACCTCCTGACACGACTGAGGCTCAGTAAAGAACGTACATTTTTGAAGTAAATTAGGATGAATCTTTAATGTTCTTTTTCCCCCACCTTATTTTGTGTTTTAAGAAGGATCTGTAGGTATTTTCAACTCTGTATTAGATGCAAATTACTTGGCATGGGCCGAGATTATAATGTCACAGAGATTTTTGCTGTTGAGGAATTCAAGTTACATCTATGTGAAACACACAAAATGAATATTTGGAAAGCCCCTCAGGATAACTACAAGCTACTTTACAGATTACACTTCTTTCACTACATGAATAACTGATTTTTGGAATAATTCTTACAAGCAGATCTTAGAAGATGGATCACGGCATTCCACCAGCAAGGCAAACCCTCTCAATTCCATTCATTTTTAAGAGGTTGTTAACATCTGCACTACACTGCACAGGCAAAACATTAGTTTCTCTGTTACCAACATGGTTAATGATGACAAAGTATCTGAAATTTAACTGATCACTCTTTAAAGCTGAAGGAAGAAATACCCACCTTGCTGGCTGGGTATTGAAGCTGTGATTTCAGGATCTTGCCAAGCAAAGCGGATGATTTACTGTGAAGGAGTAACATTGAAGAATATGCTTTATTTTGAATACAAAACAAATTTTGTAAAATTCATTTTTACTTAAAATTAATTACATGGTTTCTGGAACCAATGTTTTAACTCCAATCTTTTGCAATTGGATTTTAACATATACATCTGGAGTATTTCAAGTTCATTTACTAGGTAGCTTGTAATTTTAATATGCTGCTGATTACAGTATAGAATTGTGTTGCAAGTACTCTGATAATTACTGTGCAATCAGTAAATAGACACTTTACTTCTAGTGCTCTATGAAAGCAGAGACATTTTATAGAAAATCCTCTATTATTTCAGAGAAAAGATGTAGCATACTGAGCCTGTATTCTGCCTTCTACAAAAATGTTTTTCCAGCATGCTTTGTCCTTGCTCTGGACACAAAGATGTGGAAATGTAAGGTTCACCCATAAATAATTTTTTAGTGGGACTGTTGAGACTCATAGTGCCAGTGTAGCACGAGGACCCCTTGACTGAGACTGTAAGATTTGCTCAGGCAACTGTCCAGTCTTCACATGTTAAGTGATTCTTAATCAGCAGGGACATCATGTGCACTAAAGTTGGCCAGGTAGATACCTAATTCTTTTCCTTAATCCCCCAAGGAATCGGGAGTGATGCTCTTTGGAATCCAGTATGTCCGCATGCTCAAGCTTACTCAAGGAGTCATCACTATGTTTTTATACCTTTAATATGTTTATACTACATTGTAGATAATCTAGAAAAAATTTCAATTCTTTTCCTTAACAAGCCTTTCAACTGTTCAAGAAAATTTACCATTTCTTTGGTGAGGACAACTCCTATGGTCTTAAAATGGCATGTTTCTATGATAAGTGGGAACTCATTTGATTATACAGAGAAGTAAAAAGCTTATCTGAAATGATCAGTCAGAGTAAGCTTTGATCTATTATGGTTTTGCTTTTTGGCAGTAAGAGCCCTGGTTATTCCAGTTTTGGGGTTTTGGGAGTTTTTTATTTATTTTTTTTTCTCCCAATGGCCACAGGATGAGATTCTAATAGTAGAATCACCTATAGGTTACCCCAGCGTCTGCATGTAGATAAATTTTTCCGATGCAGAACTTCATAGCAACACTGTTCTCCAATGCAGGTCCTGCCGTGGATAATCAAGGACTAGGAACATATCTGAGAAGAGACAAAGAATGTGATTTGGGTGTTATGCTGTTTTCAAATGAAGAAATGTATTTCTTTTTTCAGAAGAAAACAATTCAGCCTTTGCTTATATATATATATATATATATATATATATATATATATATATATATATATATATATATGTATGTATATATCTTCCTTTATCATGGAAGTTTCCCTATAAAAAGTGCTAAGAAGGAAGGAATAATGAGGAAAAATGATGGCCTTTTACTGGAAGCAGGAGAAAGGATTATACTTACTGAGCAGCCCCCTACAAAACTCAAAGAATATGCAGACTCATGTGCCATGTTGCTTTTTTTGGGTAAACATTTCCTCTCAAAAAAGAATGATCTGTATGCCAGTTCTCTTGTAATAGTGTCTTTTGAATTAGATAAGAGAAAGAAAGTAATAAAATTGTACCAATACAGCAAGTTGGTACAGGGAAAGTTGACACAGAGGAAGTTTACCTTTTGAAATTTTAGCAAAACAGGTTGTCTAAAATTCCTTCTGAGAGCAGGTAGATATTAATGATGAAGTGAATCCAAGGAGTAGAAACTTTGTTCTATATGACTGTCATCAACTCGAATGGAAATTAAAATTTTATTAATTAGTTTTGAGCTGACACACAAAGTTTCTCCCTTCCTTGAAAAAAATGCTCACCTCTGAAATTAGTAGAATCCTAAACTAAGTTTAGCTTTATGTCAGCATATTTTTCCAAAGCTTTCTGAAAAGTACTAGTCACAGTCTTATTTGACTCCAAAGATGTGAAAATACATGCTATAATCAGTAACTGAATTTAAACTCCCTGTCTCTGATGTCATGATAAGAAACTAATTATTAAATTATAAAAGCTTTTATTTGAACTTACCAGTTGAGAGCTGATGTGATTAACTTTTCAAACATTAATTTTGTCAGATTGAGATGTGCATTGACTTGATATTTTAGTTTACTTTTTAAGGAATTTGGCCCATCTCATAAGTGCATTGTGATGAGAAATGAACACAAAAAAGAACGTTGAGAAAGGCTAAATTTCTGCTCTGATAATAGCCTGCTGCCTTTTCATTGTATCTGCACTCTGCATTTCACTAGTTCCAGTCTG
>NW_020955273.1:28463-29984 GCF_003031625.1 Empidonax traillii
GATGTGCATTGACTTGATATTTTAGTTTACTTTTTAAGGAATTTGGCCCATCTCATAAGTGCATTGTGATGAGAAATGAACACAAAAAAGAACGTTGAGAAAGGCTAAATTTCTGCTCTGATAATAGCCTGCTGCCTTTTCATTGTATCTGCACTCTGCATTTCACTAGTTCCAGTCTGACCATTAGATTAAAAATTTAGTGAGTGGCAAAATAGGACTGTGAGAAATCTTCAGTTATTGCAACAGATCAGAACTGGTCTTTCAGTTTTTGAGATATCAAGTCCCATCTGATTCAGAGATGGGTTTTTTATAGCTGGTTAGCTGGGTAAAGTGCAGTATTTTTTTGAGAATAAGCAGCTTAAAAGCTGCTTAATCAGTACCTTTAATTGAAAGTTTAGTACAGGACTGATTATTAAAACTCCTGTAATCTCTCTGCTGTGTTAAAAGGCCCTAAATGAGGCTGCAAGAAGAAACACTGAATAGTTCTGATAACAGAATCCCAGAAGAATGCATAGAAAAGTATTATGAAAGACAGGCCAGGCTGTTACACTAGCAAAGGTTTAAGAATCAATTGAACTTTTGCTTATGACAGAAACTGATAAAAAGGAATTATACAAAGCTAGGTAAAAATACTGTCCTTTTGTGCCCTAAGAACAGTCTTGTAGCTCTTGTTTATTCAGAATAGAAGAAGGTAAACCAATTTTTTAAATATACATATGCATATATATATATATATATGCAGTGAGGTTGAATTAGTATGTCTCACTTTATGTATGTTAGACAGTACTTTTATATAGGTAAGATTATTTTTTAGCAAAATGTTCACTTGTTGGAGGCAGATGCTGTTTTGTCCTGAAGGGAAGCTCTGTAGCTCAGCTGTTACCTGTTAATTGTTCAGAATTGTTCTCAGGTCTGAAGTTTGATCATCACAGCAACATATTACAACTGTTCCTTATACATTAAACATGAAAGGATGTTCTAGTGAGGTGGGGGTCAGTCTATTCTCCAAAGTAACAAGTGATAGGACAAGAGAAAATGGCCCTAAATTGTGCCAGTGGAGAATTAGATTGTATATTAGAGAAAGTTTCTTCATCAAAATGGTTGTCAAGCATTGAAACAGGCTGCCTAGGGAAATGGTTGAGTCACCACCTCTGGAGGCATTTAAAAGATGTGTGGATGTAGCACTTTGGGACATGGTTTAATGACCAATGATCTGCTGAGGTAATGTAAATGAATTTATTTTCTCACTATGACAGATTTGATGCATAAATATTCTGTTATTTCTGTCTCTGTCCTAAAATTTTTGTGTATTGTGGGTAGATTTGAGACTGATTTGTACCTGATACATGATATGTAGTTGCTATGGCTACCATTTTGTCTGGAAACTATGGCCAGATAGTGAACAATTACAATAAAGCTAAATGAGGAATGAGTGTTCTGTGGTTATATTGTTGTATGCTTGTTTCTCTCCCCATATTTGAGAAGATCTTATAAACAACGCTCTTCTGGAAAAAAAAAAAA
>NW_020955273.1:30005-74663 GCF_003031625.1 Empidonax traillii
GATGTGCATTGACTTGATATTTTAGTTTACTTTTTAAGGAATTTGGCCCATCTCATAAGTGCATTGTGATGAGAAATGAACACAAAAAAGAACGTTGAGAAAGGCTAAATTTCTGCTCTGATAATAGCCTGCTGCCTTTTCATTGTATCTGCACTCTGCATTTCACTAGTTCCAGTCTGACCATTAGATAAAAAATTTAGTGAATGGCAAAATAGGACTGTGAGAAATCTTCAGTTATTGCAACAGATCAGAACTGGTCTTTCAGTTTTTGAGATATCAAGTCCCATCTGATTCAGAGATGGGTTTTTTATAGCTGGTTAGCTGGGTAAAGTGCAGTATTTTTTTGAGAACAAGCAGCTTAAAAGCTGCTTAATCAGTACCTTTAATTGAAAGTTTAGTACAGGACTGATTATTAAAACTCCTGTAATCTCTCTGCTGTGTTAAAAGGCCCTAAATGAGGCTGCAAGAAGAAACACTGAATAGTTCTGATAACAGAATCCCAGAAGAATACATAGAAAAGTATTATGAAAGACAGACAGACCAGGCTGTTACACTAGCAAAGGTTTAAGAATCAATTGAACTTTTGCTTATGACAGAAACTGATAAAAAGGAATTATACAAAGCTAGGTAAAAATACTGTCCTTTTGTGCCCCAAGAACAGTCTTGTAGCTCTTGTTTATTGAGAATAGAAGAAGGTAAACCAATTTTTTAAATATACATATATATATATATATATATATATATATATATATGCAGTGAGGTTGAATTAGTATGTCTTACTTTATGTATGTTAGACAGTACTTTTACATAGGTAAGATTATTTTTTAGCAAAATGTTCACTTGTTGGAGGTAGATGCTGTTTTGTCCTGAAGGGAAGCTCTGTAGCTCACCTGTTACCTGTTAATTGTTCAGAATTGTTCTCAGGTCTGAAGTTTGATCATCACAGCAACATATTACAACTGTTCCTTATACATTAAACATGAAAGGATGTTCTAGTGAGGTGGGGGTCAGTCTATTCTCCAAAGTAACAAGTGATAGGACAAGAGAAAATGGCCCTAAATTGTGCCAGGGGAGAATTAGATTGTATATTAGAAAAAGTTTCTTCATCAAAATGGTTGTCAAGCATTGAAACAGGCTGTCTAGGGAAATGGTTGAGTCACCACCTCTGGAGGCATTTAAAAGATGTGTGGATGTAGCACTTTGGGACATGGTTTAATGACCAATGATCTGCTGAGGTAATGTAAATGAATTTATTTTCTCACTATGACAGATTTGATGCATGAATATTCTGTTATTTCTGTCTCTGTCCTAAAATTTTTGTTTATTGTGGGTAGATTTGAGACTGATTTGTACCTGATACATGATATGTAGTTGCTATGGCTACCGTTTTGTCTGGAAACTATGGCCAATTTGTGAACAATTACAATAAAGCTAAATGAGGAATGAGTATTCTGTGGTTATATTGTTGTATGCTTGTTTCTCTCCCCATATTTGAGAAGATCTTAGAAACAACACTCTTCTGGAAAAAAAAAAAAAGCGTGCAACATGAGTATCACTTTTGGGGCTAATTAAAACAGTCATCAAGCTACAGTTCACAGAGGATTCTGCAAAATATCTCATGGTAAGTATCAGAAACTAAAATAGTCCTCTTTTACTATTTAATTGTACCAATACGTGAACAATCTCTAGTATCCAGGTGTTGATCTTGTGGTTTATCATTGAATTATTTTAATAGTTATGGCACAAATATATTTGTTCCATTAATAAAATGTATTCTGCAAGTTGGAAATAAAGGGTTGCTCATTATTCCTGGATGGTGTGGTCATTATTTCTTGGCACCTCAGATAGTGCTGTCCTTATTCCTGAATTTGAACTTGTAGGTAACACATCTTTACTTGGTGATATCTCTGGTCAATAATGGGTCTTTACACACCTACAGAAGAATCTCCTAGTTTCTTTGAATTCAAGGTTTGATTCAGATTGCCCAAATCTTACTGTTCAAGTCTCAGCCAGATTGATTGACTGTTCTCTGGCATTGCCTAGCTGTGGATGCAAACGAAATCAAGTATTCTCATTCCTCTACCTTGGTTTACAAAGTTTCAGTGTCTTAAGATGGCTGATAAGAGTAAGCCTAGAGGCATTCTGACCTGGGAAGCAGTTACGTAGGTCCTCTCTGGGATCTCTTATGAATTCCACCTAAATGCCTAATTCAATCTAAATCCATTAGCCAGCTCAGACCACTTCTTGCTTAGTGTGCATTGACATCAGTGCAAACCTCATCAGTCCTGATGGCTTTCAAAAGGAGACTTAATTCTGTGTCCTTGTAATAAGGTTACTCATACTGAGAGGGAGTATCTTTAAGGGAGTATCTTCCCTGTGTTTTCTAAAGACCACATTGATGCACTTTTCCATTTAACAGCCATGGAAATCCTGAGATTCTCAGCTATAATAAAAATTAATTTACCCATTGGCTTCAACTGCTTCATTTTTTCAAGTACCACATTAAGATACACTCAACAGGGGAAAATATGCAGTGCCATATTAAGGAAATAGCACATCAAGGGTGTTTTCATTAACATTCATCTTCAGGGCCAATGCATGTTGACAGACAAGATGTGTTCTTCGTGATCTTCATGGCATCACTTTAGTGCTTGTGTTATAAGTGCTTCAGATGCATTTTTAGTTGCAGCTGGAGAAATACACAGCAATAGGTCATTCTGAACAATTCAGCTATTGAATTAAGTGTGGAAACATATCTACAGGAGCCTCATCCTCTGTTTTCACACCTGGTTTGAACCAATTTATCATGTTCTATGTATCTTGAGGTTTCTGACATACCAAAGACTTCATATTGAAAATGAGTAACGTTGTTATCAGCTGTATCTGAAGGCTTGTCAGGTAGGCTGGGAATAGCTTTTGCCTCCTGGGTGGGAGGAAGTAAGAAACTGCCTGTGCCACTAGACTTCGTCAATAATTAGATAGTTGCTAAATGTTATCAGTATTGAAACAGTTAAAAATATTGGCATTGAAATTTTCATCTCTGGATCATAATGCTGTCATTTAAGGCATTTAAAACTTTACAGTGATACTGTTGTGTGGATACAGACAGTTATACAGTGTGTTCATACGTGGCTCATGAAAGCTACAAATATTCTTATCCACAAATGAAAATAAAATAAAAATATTTGTTAATACCAAATAAGATTAATTTTTATTTTCTTACAGCAATACTTTTTTGAAGAAGAAAGATCAAACTACTTTTAAAGAATGGATTAGGCTATAGTAAAAAGAATCATTTTGTTTATAGAAAAACTTGTCTGAGGAATGGTAAGGAACTGAATCCTCATAATAACAAGAAATTTTTCAATGGCTTTTCTTTTTCTCAGATACCTGTGCCTGGTAAGTGTACCTCACACAATTGCAGAAATTAGTTTCTTGGCTGGAGAGTAATTTATTGGTTTTTATTGTTAACTGGACAGTCATTCACACCAGAGTCATCATTCTTGCATCAGAATTCTTAAAGGCTTTATTTTAGTTCATTACCTCTTGTATTTTGTCTTTGTCTGCATAGAATAAGTGCACAGCTTAGCATAATATTAAATGTTTTATATTTTTAGACAACCCATCTACTAATTTCCTTGCCCCAAAGTATCTCCAAAAGTACTGAATTCAGTTTCATTCCATGTTTACTGCAGGTTATAATCCTGGATTATAGGTTCCATAGATATTATAAAATATATAGTGACAAAAGGAAAACAAAAGAAAGTGAAAACATTCATCTTGCTCCATCTCCCTGAGGTAAATAACTAAAAGCTATGCCAAAAATAGTGATTTTTTTTTTTTTTTTGTCACTAGAAGTTCATCTGCGTTCCATTTCAGTCAGAATTTAGATGATCTGAATATCAGTCTAAGTTAAAGTACCCCAAATTCATGTCTTAACACTGCTTAAGATAGATCATTCACTTGGAATGTAACAGATGCTTCAACTCCACAAGGAAACATATATTTATTACTGCAAGCATTTATTTTAGAAAAATAAGCCAAATTTGTTGAATAGGGAATGGTTTGACATGATAATATTGACTAAGAATGTGATTTTATTTTTAACTAATGTAGTTGTTTTAAGGATGCTATCAGTTGCGGAGACAATGAAGGAACTGGATGCAACATCAGAAGGTAATAATATATCTGTTCTTACTGACTCAAAATCTATCCCAAAGGCCTATTTCTCTTCCTCTAGAAAGTCCTGCCTTCTTATTTTTATTGAGAAGCATTTCTATGGCAAATGAGAAGTATATAGTGTTTTTATGGAACATAAAACAGAGTTCTCCTTTGTCCCTAAAGGAAGTGTGGGCTTGGTTTTTTTGGTGGTTTTTTTGTTTGTTTGTTTATTTTTGTTTGGTGGTTTTTTGTGGTTTTGTTTGCTTGTTTGTTTTAAATTGACAATAGGGAACGAATGGACAGGTAAGAAATGCTAATAGTTGTGGAGTTTGAAGACAGGTAGATTATATTTGCTGATTAATCTGTAAAATATAATACATACAGAACTTTGCAATTAAAATAACTGCAGGTAAACTACCAAGTTATGACTTAAAATGTCACACAGTTTCTGGTACTTAAATTAATGATTTTCAGTGATACTTGCCAGTAAAACTGATTAGAATGGGTGGAGTTTTTTCTTCTTAAGTTCAATTGCAGAGAAAGATTTTTTTCTTTGATTGTGTCAAATTGATTAAACTGAATAAAAAGAGTTAAAGAAAAGTTAGAGAATCTTTTAGCCAGAGGCATGAGAAAGAAGTATTATAACCTCAGGGAAGGTTGAAAGCACATTTTTTTTTTTTTTTCCAAATATGGATTATATTTGTGCGTGTAGGTCAAAAGGTGAAACGACACAGAAAAACATTTAAACTAATTGAAGTGCAAATGTAAACTCATTTCTGGATGTTTCTCTGTGGATGTAAGATGAGATTTATGTTTTCATGAGGCTAAAATAGCTTCATCAAAATTTGTTATTGCAAAAGAGAAAATAGCAGTGTTGACATAAGCAGTTTTATACGATTCCATTCTCCATGTTTCCTCCATATTTTGCCACCATGAACACGAAAGAAAGTGAAGCTTTGGGCCATACTAATCCATGTCAGTATTTTCAGACCAACAGACAGCTCTGTAGATACTAGGGATCATTTCTGGGAACCCAGACAAAATTCAAAATGTACTTTTCAAAAAATTCAACTTGAACTTTTCAAAATTCAAAATGTAGCTTTAATGTGCCTGTGTTGGCATTGTTTCAGAGCTGTCAGACCATGCCAAGGCTAGTGGTAAAGGCAAGTGGCTTTCAGAGCTGTTGATGCAATGCTAACATGCCCAGAGGCACTATACTTGGAGCTTACCATGCTTTAGACTAAGACTATAAAGTTAAACATAAATGAGATTTGCTTAAAATAAAGGTGTTAAGGGGAGGGATGCCATCCTTGTCATGCTTGAGAGGTGGGCCTGTGAGAAGCTTGTAAAGTTCAATCAGCAGGCACAGAGGTCAAGGCAATCCCAAGCATAAATGCAGGCTGGGCAGAGAATGGATGGAGCAGCCCTGCCAAGAAGGACCTGAGGTGTTGGTGGGTGAGAGGCTGGACATGAACCAGCAATATGTACTTGCAGCCGAGAAAGCCAGTCGTGTCCTGGGCTGCATCTAAAGCCATGTGGCCAACAGGCCGAGGGAGGCTGTTCTGGCCTCCTACTCCACCATGGTAAGACCCCACCTGGAATACTAATTTCAGCTCTGGGGCCCTCAGCATAAAAAGGATGTGAACCTGTTGGAGCAAGTCCAGAGGAGGACCACAAAGATGATTAGAGGGCTGGAGCACTTTACCTCTCCTATGAAAACTGGCTCTGAGAATGTTGAGGTTGATCAGCCTGAGAAGAGCTTCAAGAGAAGGCTCCAGAAAGAACTTAGTACAAAAAGGGAGTCAAAAACGGAGCTGGAGAGGGACTTTTTGCAGATGCATGCAGTGATAGGATAAGGGGGGATAGCCTTAAGCTGAAGAAGGGCAGGTTGAGATAATATGTTAGGAAGAAATTCTTTAATGTGAGGGTGGTGAGGCACTGGCACAAATTGCCTGGAGAAGCTGTGGGTGCCACAACCCTGGAAGTGTTCAAGGCCAGGTTGGATGGGGCTTTGAGTAACCTGGTCTAGTGAAAGGTGTCTCTGCCCTCGGCAGAGGGCTTAGAACTAGATAATCTTTAAGGTCCCTTCCAACCCAAATCATTCTGTGATTATATGACTATGAAGTTAGTGTTTTGGAAAACTGAATATGAAACATATTCCAGTTTAGTACAACACGGGGACACATTTATATGAAAAAATGTACACCAGAAGCTCAAACTGAATTTTTGTTCTAAACTGATGTCCAGGTACAAATGCTACTGAAGGAGGAAAAAAAGAGTTTTGCTTGAGGAGGTTTTTGCTGCAGGGAAAACTAGGACTAGGAAAAACCCAGTGTGGGAGAAAATCCTTACACATGAATAGTACTACCTATTTTTGCTCGTGTGTTTTGAGAAGTTAACTCCACTGCTGCAAGAAGAAATAAAAGTTCTCACATGTGTCAGAGGGCTCTTGGGATAGAAAGAAACCATAAATTTAGTAGAATGGAGGAATGCATTCTTTTACATTATTTTTCTTTGTTTTAAGTCATTGAAGCCTAAATTATATTTTTTCTGTTTGATCTAATACAATATGTTTGACTAAGGACCATACTAAAGTAGTCTTATTTTTAAAATATTTTCTGATTCTGGGTTAACTACCTTTTTATTCTCTGTATAGAATTTTTTTACCAATTACATTCCTTGTTTTTATTCAGAAAACACTTCTGTTCAGGAAGTTGGAATTTGTTCCTCCTCTTGATTTTTGTACGTCTGGAAATCTTCTATTACATTCTCCCTTATAAAAAAGGAAAACCCTATAATTCAATTGGTACTTCTTTTACTTTCCCTGTGGTAGTAATGGTGCTGTAGACAAGGAAGCCCCTCTAGCTGTTACTGAAGCCAGAAAAGTCTTTCTCTTTTAATTTCAATAGAGAGAGAATCAGGTTTCATGAGAATGGATGACAGCTTTTAGGTCAAAGGCACACGTATGTTGCTGTGTGATGCAGATGTATCTCAGCATACTTTTCTGTCTGTTCCTTGCGTGGAGAGTCCTGCTGTAGTATTGTCCAGTACTGGAGTCTCAGGCTGCAGAGCCATTACTACTACACTTAAGTGGTCTGTAAAAACAGAATTTCTGAGAATGCTTTGTGTTCCCATTAAATACAAAATCCTATATTTCTAGAGTTTTATTTGAAATTTGGTTTAAACTGTTTTCCATTTAGGAAGGAAAGCTGTTTGCTTTGATGTTCCTGATTCAACATGAGCCTAAGTCCTGCTTTCTGCAGCTCCTAAACCATGTTCCTGGAGAAGAAAGACCTCTGTTTCACCAGAAAATTATTCACTGGCTACAATTGAAGGCAATGTGACTGTATCTTGTGTGAAGGCTTTCCCTGAGGTCTTTCTGTGTAGTACTTGCAAGATACTTTGTATCTTAGCTCACATCTATGAGCTGGGAGAAGAGCTTATTTGGGTTGCTACAGAGCTGGTAGCAGTCAGCATCCTCTGGGAGGTGCTAGTGCTTTACAGTATTCCCGGACTGTACTCTGTGGGGCCTGTCTTCCTACGGAGGCTATTTATTCATACAGAGCTTGGGGAAACTGAGGATGAGAAGTCTTGAAAAACAGGTCTCTTAAAAACATTATTCAATTCAAAGCATTTAAACATTATAATTTTGTCCTTTTATATCAGTTCTCTGTGTGGCACTGTTACAGTATTTAGAATTGCTGCTAATTTAAAAAAAAACTATAGAATTTTTACAGATTTCCCTTTTTGGTAAACAATGTAAAATTTTTAACAAAAAAACCTCGGATATTTAACTACATTTAACAGTTCCTGTGACAGCGTGTCCATCTCTGATGGTACTAATCAAGAAAACCATCTCAATCACCTATTTTTATCCAAGCCTAGTTGCAGATACTTTGTTTTTAACAAAAATTTTTTAGCAAAATCTGAAGGTGATCCTCAGTTCATTCAAAGAACAAACGTAAATGTAAATGTAAAGAAAGCAAATTTAGCAAGGCTATATCGATAAAGTGAGTAATTTTCATATTTTCTTGTCAATCTATCACATGCTTAGTGGCTATTTAAGCTTGCTAAAAAGAGACATTATTGTAGCAGAGGAGTATTTGATTTTTATTTTTGCAGTGTAAATAACTCAGATAACTACAGTGGCTACACAGGGACTGCTTTCTATGCTCTCCCTGCTCTTGCTCTGGAGAGCTCTCTTATGGTCTCTGTTCCACGTGGAATAGTTTCTGCAGCTGCTTACATGGCTCTCACCTACATATTATAAATCTCCTGCTGTCTTTTTTGCACAGATTAGAAACCAGTTTGGCAAACCTGTAGCAAATGAAAAAAAGAAACAAAGGTTACATTGAATATTTATATAGTTATCTTTTCCACGCTCTTGTAAATACTTAAAAAAATAGCAGACTTATTGTATCACTTTGATCTATTTCAGGTATTTATCTTCTTTTAAAGCAATAATAAAACTTTATAGTAAAAGGACTTTATCTTAGTATTATTTTTAAATTTCAGGCTTTAATCTAACTTGTAACATCACAATATTGTATTTTAAAGACTTTCTCAAAACATATTTTTAGTTCGCATTGAAGTTCCTTTTAATCTTTTGAGGGTATGACACAAAAATGCCAAGGTTTGGGGGATTTTTTAAAAACTGTGTTTATTTAAAGGAAAGATACTGAATATATGGACTGATTCTCAACATTGTTTGATAGTGGCAGCGCCCAGAAAGCCCAGAATTATATAGGTTTTTTTCAGAGCCTAAATTTAACAGATCTATTAGCCTAGGAAGTTTTCAAAGTCCTTGAGGTGAACCTAAGTTCATTCTAAATGAAAACAAAGAAGTCAACTTTCGGGCCAACTAGTGTCTGTATGTCAGCTTTCAGTCTGGGAGTATATAAATAGCAGTAGAAGAAGCACTTGACCAGATGCACGGCTTCGAGCAATTGCATAGCAGTACATTACTGAACCTCCTCAGCAGAGCTAATTGCTTCAGATTGAGACTAACTCTGCAGGTCTTGGTCACAACATCTGATTACATGGCTTCACTCTGCCCCCTTTCATGGCAGCTTTGCTGCCTTGGTTCCCTGAATCACTGGCTTCTGGAGCAGACCATGTGGCATTGTACCTGTTTGGACCCGCCACAAGCCTTGGCTCCCCAGACAATGCACGCACATGTTACCTGGACCTAGCCAACAAATCCAGGAAGTCCTTGTGGTTCTGCAGGGCTGCTGCTCTTCCCTTTAGTGTTTCCCTACTTCAACTCATGTTTTACAGTGTCTTGCACAGTGAGGTACCTGGGCAAGAGCTGCACTGGGTACTGGAGCTTGCTGCAGAAATTTTGAAGCCTTTCAGGCAAGAGAAATAAGAGGGACTTTACACTGAGTTTTCTAAGAAGTTACTCTGTGTTCTTAAATCAGAAAGGACATCCAGACCTATGCAAAACAGTAAAATTTAGGCACCTGATTTTCTTTTGATTGTTTGAGGGGGACTTGATCTAGACCCGGACTCTTTTGATAATCAAGATGTTTTTTCTCCTTGAGAAAGCATGTCCTTTAAACCTCTCATCTAAAGATTTAGAATCCAGCTCTGGCACTTATTTTCACTCCCTCAACTCTTTAATTTTCCTCTTTTATATCTCCGCAGACAACATAAGGAGAAGCAATTTTCTAACCTAACTCCCTGCATAACTTTTTCTGTTATTGATTTTCTCATGAGGAGAAGATCTGTTTTCCAATTTCCTGTCCTGAAGCATGCCAGTTCTGATTTTAAAAAACAACTCCAGGAAGCAAAATGGATGCTCTTAGGACTGCACACACAATAGAGAGTTTGTAACACACAGGTTTTGTAGCTTTTAACATATGGAAACAGCACATCTGAATTTTGCTGCAGATAGAACAACTCTGTTCAGTACTGGATGGAGAAAATGACACCAGCAGACTAATTTTCATTTCAATCAATAAAACAAAATGGTAGGCATGAACTATTTTATCTGTTTTGCACAATATAGCCTCATTTGTTGAGATCAGGAGGACAAAGGTCTAACTCCATGAGGGGTCTTGGTTATCACAATATGAATTCTAAGTGCCTGTCTGCATGTGTTGGTTAATGCTTAAGGTTTCTACTAGTATATGTTCTGAAGGTGCACGCACAACCTCCTACTCAGACTCACCTGTTCCAGAGGGGATCTCAGAAATACACATGGGAAATTTTAAACTACATTGCAGCAATTTTGAACAGAATTCTGAATCAGAAAATGCAGCCAGAGAAGGTCTTAAGACAACAGACCTATGCTAGGTTTGTTAAGTACAGGAACGTAAAATTTCATGCCTAATTTAAGTTAAACTGATGGTATTAGATTTACTCACTTAAACATGTGACCTAGTTTTCAGAGATTCTGTAGACCCAAGAAGACCTCTTAGAAATGCATGTATCCCTTTCTTCAGTATAATCCAGTTTGTTGCTGTAATGCAGAGGAATTGTAATGCTCCCATTTTCTGCCCTGCTTCTTCCATTTTTATTGTGATCTTAGATGTGTCTGCTCCAGCAACTGAGCACTTGGATTTTGTGAGTAATCTTTGTAAATTTTTACATTTTAGCAGCTGTTGCATGAAGAGTAGAGGCACACCTGAAGCAGAGGTAGGACTTTCCAAGAGGTTAAGATTACCACAGTTCCTGGGTAATCTCTGTGCATTCGTGAATTACAGCCTTCAGCTTCATGGGAATCACATTATGCTGCTGAGTGCTAGAGTGAAGTTGATATGCCCTTCAAATGTAAAGAGCGGCTCTTCTGGAAGTCTAAATTACATACACGTACTCAAGATTACCTTGAAATCTAGCATGTCCTGTGCTGATGTGGAATAGCACTTGTGACTTACAGTCAGGCAGCAGTCTGGAGATTCATTTTCCATTTCATAAAATGGCTTTTTAAGTGCTAGCAAGAGGAGGTCCCATCTTTGGGGAAGATGGAACCTGCAAATCAATAATCTATTTATATCTCAAATGTTAGTTACTCAACACCTATACTAACCAGGGCAAAGCACCTTTTGCACTTCTGAGGGACCTGCATGGAGAGCTCAATTCTCTCTTTTGGGAGACTGCGGGGGTCTCTTGGGTCAATAAAATGTGGCCTTGTGAAGTTGCCATTTGACAATTACTCTGGTGCGGACATACTGTAGCCACAGAACTGCAACACTATCTGGTTTATGTAACATTCATGGTTGTCAATGACAGAAATGTTGAATTTAGAAAGAACTGTTTGAGGAAACTGTGTTTCTCTTCTTTTTATTTAAAAGAAATATGAAATGATCTGATTTACATGAGTTATAAGTCAGATAGTTCAGAAAAAAAAACTACATGTGAACATTTGCCAGGGCAGAGACTATAGGATGAAAGTTAGGGTGGAAAAAATGTGGGGTTGCAATGAAGAGAAAAGCAAATTATGAAAAGGTGAAATGTTGGGACAATTATGGGGAGAATGTCCAGGTGTGTAAAACTGAAGAAATAGGAGGAACTAGGTTTGTTTGAGGGAGATCTGTTGCTTCTTACCATGTACCAAGATCTATCACAAGCCTATGAACCTGGGGTCCTTCTGCGAGACCTGACATTAGGCCTTCTATCTTAGAAGCTGGGAGAGCCACTTACCCTGTGATCACCTCAATCTCCAGGCCCCAGGCTCCATTTCCAGCAAGCTGGGGAGGGCATCAGGCAATGCAAAGCAACCTTCAACTTTTGCCAGCCACTTTTTGTTTTGTCAGTGAAGAATAATGCTGGCAGGCTCTGGCTTCCTGCTTCCTTTGCAGGTGCTCAGCACAAAAGCAGACAGCCAGCTGGGAGGGCAGAGGGCAGGCAGCTGCTGCTGAGTTACGGGGGCTGTTCTGGGCTCTCCTCACAGCTTGGACTGTGATACTGCAACACCTACTATGTGAAAAGTCCTCATCAGAGAGAGAACCGATTTTGTTTTGGCTTAGCCATTTTCACTGGATACCATTAACTGCCCTATAAAAATGTCTTGACGATTACAAACGACCTCAAGAAAGTGGTATAGAGAATGAATGTTTAAAAATAGCTATTTTCCTGTGACACTGAAATAGTTTGGATGAAATGACAAGTCCAAATCTAAAGACATATCTTCATAAGGGTATTTATTTCACATTAAGCTTAGCTACTGCTCATAAAAGAAGCTGCAGCAAACTAACAATGCAAACCAATTAAAGTGTACTGACTGCCAAGACAGTGTTTGTTCTTCGGTTTGTTTTGAAGGTTCTTTCAGTTCACTGCTTATTGCTGTAGCACAGACAAAAGATAAGCTTTTAATATATGGCAGTCCTTCTGTTTTGTTTCACACCAGGACCAAGTAGTCCTTTTGCCTTCGGGCCTTATCCAGCTGTGGAGAAAACTGTGGGCATTTTTACCTGCACATCCCTGGCTTCAGCAGCAGTAGAATATAGCAATGGTACTCCAGCATTGTGTCAGCCAGCATGGGACAGACCCCTGTGCCTTTGGGGAAGAAGTAAAAGTTCAGGATGGACTTGTGAAGTATCCTTGGAAGGGATACCTGAACCAGGAGGCAGCTGGGCTAACCCATTTTATTAACAGTGAGGCAAAAGCAAATTCTAGAAGACCCAAAGAACAAACAGCAGGTTTCATGAGTAGCAAAACCTAAAAGAAATGAGTTACCTGTGGATTTAAATCTCCTAGCTGGATGCTGTGGTATTTAATGACACTACCCATGTTTCACACTATGGCAATAAGGACATTCAGAATGCACTCACTCCTCCACTTGGTAACTAGCACCTGAAGTAGATTCAGCCATTCATTCAAAGGGGATGCTTATGGAATGTTCTTCCCCATCTCCTCTGCATGTTTTTGCAAAACCTGTAGGAACCTAACATCTATAACATGATATTAAATATCATGTTATAGATGATATTAAACAAATTTTATATTGATTACCAAGAACACACTCATGCATACACAGAGTTAGTAAGTGTCATCTCCATAGGAAACTTGGCAAACCCCAGACATCCAGAAGTAGTTTTATTGTATTTGTTTGGAAAAGTTGGGTGGCATTTCATCAGACAGCAGCCCACAGTGGGCCTCTTGGCTGCTGATAAAGCCAGGCCCTCAGAGCCGAGAACAACTTCTTTATTACAGGGCTGACAAGGGCGAGGTGCAAGAGCATCTCTCTGGCATCAGCAGGCAACCTGTCTACACTGGCGGTGTTTTTAGTGTGCCACTTACTAGAGTTAGGGTTATAAAACCTTACAGTGAAGTAATTTTATAGATCCATCTAGAAGCAAAGCATCATTTAAAGCAGTTTGTTTCAGTTTTATCATGAGGTTGTTGAGATGACACTTATGACAGATGACTCAGAATTATGTCACGGTGATAGAGCATTTAATTGCCTAACAAGGCAATTCTACAAGGGAATCCTACAGGGGTTATTATACCTGGTGATTGAACTTCATATCTATCTGCAGGATACACTGAAAATACAGTTGTAACACTGCCAGGCAGCACTCCCTTCTCATCTGCTCCACTACATCAAGATATACCCTTACATGCCAGCAGCATTTTGTGAGGGAATCAATCTGCCTGTGTCTTGCTGAGTTTCCATTTACCTTCTTAAACCAGTACATCTGTGCTTTTTAATACTCCATAGAGTTTGCAAGTGGAAACCACAGAACAATCGTTAGCTTACTTCCTGCAGGCATTCAAAGCATGACATTTATTCCCTGCCTTTCCCAAGAATTTCCCTGCCAACATCCTCTGAAAGCTCTCCTTCCCTTTCCCGCTGCAGCGATGGGAACTGTTACTGCTGACAGTCAGCTCTTCTTGATCAGTGGTTCACAACAAAAAAATCACTCACTTGCCCCCACTGGCCACACGTCACAGGAGGATAGAGGGAGGACTCTTGACCGCACAGCATCATACTTGAGGAAAACAAGGTGGGGAAACAAATTTTGTCTCCAGTATAGGGAAGATGCAAGCGTCTCTTAACTGAAGGGTTTGGGATACTGCACCTTTTAAGTCATCCAGGACATGTTAGTCTGCCTGCTTTTCACAGTAATGCAACATGAGCCATTAGTGCTGTCAAGGACAATTTCCTCCTTTGCAATTCTGAACAAGAAGGAGAGAAGGATCAGAGGAGGAAGTGCTTGAACAACATGTTTAAGTCCAGAGGAGGGCCAAAAAGTTGATAAAGGGACGAGAGCAACTCTCCTACGAAGGCAGGTTGGGAGAGCTGGGGTTGTTCAGTCTGGAGAAGAGCAGGTTGTGTGGAGTCCTCATAGCAACCTTCCAGTATTTGAAGGGGGGCTACAGGGAAAGTGGAGAAGGATTCTTCATCCAGAACTGTAGTGACAGGACAAGGAACAGTGGATACAAACTGAAAGAGGGGAAATTTAGGTTAGATATACATAAGAAATTCTTTGCTGTGAGGGTGGTAAGACACTGGAAGAGGTTGCCCAGAGAAGTTGGGGATGCCCCAACCCTGGCAGTGTTCCAGGCCAGGCTGGATGGATGTAAGCTGGTCTAGTGAGAGGTGTCCTGTCCACAGCAGAGGGGTTGGAATTAGATCTTTAAGGTCCCTTCCAACTCAAACCACTCTATGATTCTAAGGTGCCTACAGCAAGTGTTTTCAAGGCTGTTTTCAGGATCTCACAAAGTCTGAAAGAGAAAGATGAGAGCTTAGCAATGTTATAACTGAAGAAAATCTCACTATAAACAAGACAACTTGGGAAAACAAGGATGAGTTACTATCACTCAATTTTCTTAAATGAAGTATTATTTTCCATCTGTGCAATTGAAAAAAGTTCTATAAAAGCATAATTTTCAGCCAAGAAAGTTCTGCTCTCATATTCAGCAATTTTCATGAAATATTTAAAGTATTTTAAAAAGACTCCCTGATATTTTCATGAAATATAGATGCCAATGTATAAAGAAAATAATTGCGATCTCATTGAAATATCTCGTAAGTTGGGCATACTCCAAGACAACACAGGCCCGGTTTTCATGAAATTGTACATTGCATTTCATGAATTGTTCAGACCTCATATTTTACAATATTCATTAAGTTTCATAGCAATATTCATGACATTTAATAGCAATGTGCATACAATATTAAACAAAGCATAAAAAAACCCATCACAGCCACAAGCTTAATAAATCACAGGAATATAAACTCTCTTCCAAGTTGTAAGAGAACAGAGATCTTCCTTCATTTTTCTTATCTTTCATTAAAACAAGCAAGACAAGCAATGTTTCATAGTAGACTCACAAAACAGGTCTTAAATTCTCACCAGCCATTCATAGGCTGGCCATTCAGAATCACGCAAAGCATGAAGACAGCACTGCTGCAGCTTCACTGAAATTTACTTTCAATTATTAATAATAAAAATAATCCCCTCCTGTTGTAACAGGAATGCTGCTCTTACAGCCTCCATCAGAGACAGCATAATGTTCTTTGGAGAGGGCAGCTCTCCAGTTGCTCATAATTTCTACCTCTGTGGCTTCAAGCCCATAATCCTAATACTAAAGTCTGTTAAATGGAAGTCTCCAGCCTTGCAACTTGCCTTTCACTTTTCCAAATTCATACTTCATCCTTACCTTGCTTGGTGAACTAATTAGACATTAGTTCACCAGCCACTCAGGACAAGGCTTTGTTGATCAGGGAAGTGTAGGATAAGGTGTGTCTCCAGAGGGAAGATCATCAATTAGACAAATTACAGTAGCTGTGGGAAGAAGCAGATGCATTACAGTATGGAGCATTAATGCTGATAAATGTGTTACTGTGCTAAACAACATTTTGGAGTAAGGGACTCCCATAATAAAGACTGACACATAATGTAACAGCAAAGAGGAGTAGGTAAGGTTCTTTAATGACTTCCACCCTGTTGAAAACATATCATGTCCTACCTGCACCAGCTGTACTTTCTTTTCATCAGCAGAGCACAGTCCCATCCCCAGCCAGCAGGTAAGCTGCTCAGGCCTAACTGCTGGCTGATGAGCAGAGGTAGCAGGTTTCTGGTTGGGTCTGGTGATTGGCTTTTGCAGAGATTAGGAATCTGCTTTGGTGTGCTGCTTCTCTAGCTTTACTGGTTCTCTGTTGTGTCTCTACAGACACGATCTGCCTCATGAGGAGGTTCTTCAACTGGGTAAAGTGTGAGGAAACACATCGTCCCCCATCCAAAGAAACAATTTCTGCCTCTTTGAGCTCTGAAACCTTTTTATGCTGCATCAAAGGCATTCAGGAAAACTTTCTACTGGACACAGGCCCATGGCTCCTCATCTATGATCTGCTGGAGCTGTTAGCAAAGCTGCTTCATGCTGACAAGCAGAGTGGAGGCTATAAGGAGATGACTGTCAGCTGTAGCTCTACAAGACTCTGTGGGCATCTACAGGGTTGTGTATTGGATCCCTGTGTCTGACACACACCCTGCTACTGACCCAGAGATGATGGGCTACCTCAGGTGGAGAGAGATCATGGAAATGTGTTAGCGGCTTTTCGAAACAACACTTTGATGAACTAGACATTTATGTAAGTAAACTCTCAGGTAAGAAGGTGTCTTCACTTCTGGGTTGTTTTCCTTCTTTTACTTTTTATTTTTGAAGTGTTTTGCTATACTCACCTGTCAATGCCTGTGGAGTACAAAACAAATCATTTAATGTATGTGACTACTCATGAGTAACAAATACTCTACCTGGAATGTTAAAACACTGGGACTGTACATTTTGCTACTGTAGGGATGTGTTGTATGTGCTGGGCAATGGGGAGAGACACAGGGATTTCTTCTGGAGTTTATTCAGTTACTTCTAAGGGAAAGCTTCTTCTAATGGCAGTTTGTAAGACACTAGCTTAGAATTTGGCTCGTAATGATTAAATTATTAGAAAGAAAGCAGTGCTTTGATCTAATTTTTTGGTTCCTTCTTAGAAGAACATACTTATTTGTTAAGAGAGGCCTTAAAGTATTCTCATCTTCTCTGCTCCCACTAGGCCAGTAAATGAAACCTTCAGCTTTTTCACAGGAAAAGAACATTTGAGAAAAATCTTCAGGATAATTCATGTAAGCACTTGAAACAACTGAATCTTACACAAAGTTTTTCTCCTGCTTATGTATGAATAAGAAGTGTACTGTTGGCACTTGTGATTCAGACTCCAACACTGACTGCTTTCTCTATCAGTGACAGAATTGCTTCAGTACATAAATATTTAATAGTAATGTTTAATATTTCCCAACATGACAGAGTTGAAGTACAGTATACTGAAGTGACCTCCTTTTTTAGTGTGTGTTGTGGCTGAGACATGAAATTTTCATGCTTACTACTCGAAGTAGAAAAAACTGACATGGGGAAACAAAAAAAAAAAGGGTCGGCATAAGGTGCCGGTAATGCCTGGAAAACACTGCTGACAGTAGGATGTTCCTCTGAAGCCATTTGGTGCCAGCTCATTAGAGGGCTTTGGCAAGGATATTTGGCATAAAATAGATCTTATTTACTATTAGGAATTCTGCTGCCCTGCTCTTGGCATGAAATGAACTTGCAAATTAAGCTGTCTTCTAATATAATGGCATTGCCTGGTATTATGAATCATTTTAGAAGTAGAAACATTGATCTGAATAAGAAATTAAGGTTTGTTAAGAAGCGGAGAAACATGTAGAGCTGATGATGAGGGCTGGTACGCACAGACCTATGAAGGATGGGTTGCATGCTGTCCCAGCATGGCAGCACTGCACCACTCCAAGCCTGAGCTCAGCACCTGGGCCCTGACCTGCAAAGGTTTTCAGTTACTCCGGTCGTTGCTTTGGCAATTATCTTTTCCTCAGGTTCAATTCCTTTAAAAACTTTTCTTCTTCACTGGACGTCTCAGGTGGCTTAATATTAAAATTTTATACTTGCCAGGGGCTTACTTTTCAATTAGGACAAGCTTGAAAAGTGTAGGGTAGAGTGGAAGAAAGTTTTAAATACAGGGAGATGGTGGCTGGGCATGTGATGCCTCTCTAAATGTTTAATGAAGCAGAGGGCTCTGTTTTGGCTGCCCATACTCTGTATGGGGCAAAACACCCTTGGGGATTGTTTTGCATTTTCGGAGTAACTCACTAAGTATAAATTTGGCGTGCTTCCTAAAGAAAATTCAATATTTAAAACCCACCACCAATAAAACCATTAAAAAAAAAAAAAAAGTGAAAAAAACCCCATAAACCAGACTTTGGGGTAGGTGTTCTCCTTATAAGAAATGGTTACATTTTCTGTATGATCAGCTCATTTCCCTCAATATACCTCAAACTTCCAAAATTACAAGTGGAGAGAGCTTTTTTGGTATTTCCTGGTACGTATTTCTCTCTCAGGCCAAAGACACCACCCAGTCCTCTGAGGAAAGTTAAGTTATGGAGCACTACAGCTATTTTCCTCCAGCCCAAGCACGCTCGAATGCAACATGCATGTGTGGTGCTTTAGCATTCATGACTATCTTTATGAAGGCAAGTTTTTGATTCACATGCTTTGTCACACTACAAGGAACAAGAATATCAATTATACAGCATGCTTAATCATGAGAGGAAATGGATTTGACTAACTGAATATGCAAATGACAATTCAAAATAAAATTATGAACTCTTCCTAATGTGCAAAATGCCACTGGTGAAAAACATTTTAATGTATTAGTGCTTACTTCAGGAGAGCGTGGTTTATGAAGGGAAGAAAGAGAAATGTAATTTAATTTCTTCTTGCATTGTATTATTCCTGAAGCTATTGCTATTTTTCTAGCTTGGAAATGCATAGCTGATAGAATCTTTTAAAGCATATTCTGGCATTTAAAATGCATCTTCCTGTGCTTGCATTCATGCATGGTTTCCTGAGATGAAGGGTGGTAAATAAATACTCACTGCTGGTTTTCCTGCAACCACCACAAGGTTGCACAGGATGGGATTTTGCTGTACACAAGCACAAGCTGCTTCTGGAACCTTACACCACCTTGCCCTACTGAATCAACAGCTGTTTGGCAAGGAGTCAAGAATTTTCTTATTTACCCAAAACTTGCTATTTACAGCCATTCCCCCATGGTGTGGGTGGTCACAGTTCACTTCCTGTGGCTGCTCAGTGAGAACAGCACCTCCCACCCAGAGTTGTCTTTTGGGGAGCATCTTTTCCAGTCCTCATCGTAGAAGTGTTTCACTTCACGTGGTGTGTTGGGCTGGTTCAGAGGAGATGATGTGCTGTACTCAGAAGCATCACACTCTCCTGAGCGGTGAAACCTAATCCCAAGTATCTTTAAATACTGTTTAAAGTAGCTGGAGTGCTGGCAATCAAGGCCAGTTTCAGATACTCAGTGAGTAAGGGAACTTGTCATTAAGTTTAACAGGAAAATCTCTTTCCCCTCTTACCAGCTGTTTAGGGCATGTGTTTGGAGATCTTGTCTGATCATACCCACGTGGTCAAGTTCTAAAAGGAGATTGTGGTTGGCTGACTCTGGCTGGAGGCCAGATGCCCACCAAAAGTCACTCTATCACTCCCCTCCTTGGCTGGATGAGGGAGGGAAAATAGAACAAAAGGCTCAAGGATTGGGTTAAGGATATGGAGAGGCCACTCACCCATTACCGTCCCTGGCAAAACAGACTCAGGAAAAATTATTACCAATAAAATCAGAGTAGGATAATGAGAAATAAACTCAAAACTTAAGAACACCTTCCTCTAACCCTTCCCTTCTTCTGCAGAGTTCAGATGGAGCTCTGGGAAGACGAGGTACCAGCACTGAAATCACCTCAGTGATCTAAACCTTGCGCCCATTCACTGCAAACTGCTCTGACCACGACCCTAGTGCCAATCAACAGCCCTACTGCCAGTAGTGCCAGCTGGGCTTCTTGCTGCCCCCGCCTTCTCTTTCCTTCAGTATGGTTTTAAAATACCATTTTAATGGACAAATAGGACTCCAGAAATCAACTTAAAAGTTTAACTCCAGAACTGACTACTTCACAGCTCCTGGTCCCAAGCTGCATACTCATTCACATCTGAGCTTGCAGCGGGTCTTATTCAGAGTTCATCAATCTCGTGTCCTGGGAGGCCTGCTTACATGCCTTCCCTTCTGTAGATGAGGGCTTGAAATCCTGGCTGTGGGGCAGCACTGCACCTTCACACCATGCGCCAATGGTAGGTGGAGTCTCTGAGGCAGGTCCCCCATTCTCCTGGAGGGAGGAAAACGGATTCCTCAGGAGGGCAGCTCTTCTCCAGCCCTGCACACACCTGAAGGTGCAGGCTTGCTGTGCTATGCATGTAAGGCTGCACACAGCTCAGGTGAGGGACAGAGATGTTGCTGTATGTCAAGGAAACCTGAACAGATGCCAAGTTGTATTTATTTGGGTGGCAGGATAATGTTTGGAATGTTTGGTGGAAAAGTGCTAGCTGGGTCCTACTAAATCAGGAGTCCCACAAAATCAGGAGTTTTTGAGGGATGTTACATTTCCTTTTGACTTGTCAGTAAATAAACCAAAGTTTCTTAGATTGCAGGGTAGACACACTGGCAGAAGCACTGAGTGGGTGTCCAGAGCTGTACAGATACAGGATGCTCCCATGAGAACACTGGGACACTTTCACTCTGCTGCCTGCAAGCTCAGTGGTTACTCTGGTGGTGCTGTTCTCACGACGGTTTCGTCCGAGTGGGGTTAGGGGTAAATCTGATGGCTTGAATAGGAGCTGCATCTGAGCTTTACACTCAGGCTGGGGATTTCTGCTTACATAAACGAAAAGTGAAAGACAGATGAACTGGAACGAGCTGTGAACTGACAGCTTTGTGACTGGTTTTGACTTATTTTGTTTTTGTGGTCTAAAGCTGAGTGCCTTATAAATTCTGAAGAATCAAAACTGTAACTAACACAACTGAAACCATCCTTGGATCACTGGAAATATAAAGAGCAGACACTAACTAGAAGAAAAAAGACAGTGAGAAGGGAGTGAGTTCTCTCCTCCAAGTGCTATTTTTGGGTATTTACAATCTAATGTGGACATAAAGATGAAAATAGTTTCACAGTTTTTGGTTCTGGGGTATTTTACTGACTGATCTTAAAGATCCTGGGATCCTGAAATAGATCTCTGCCAGTGCTCTCACGTGCTGTCAGCCGCGAGCTGACCCACGGCAGGCACCATCTGCAGCCACCGAGCAGTGTGCTGGTCCTGGGGGCCGTTCCACACTTTGCTTGCTGGATAGACAGGAGAGCTCTGCGGGCTTTCTGGGGGAGCAGCATGTAAAATGAGAGCAGCTGCACTGGATCTTGTCAGATCCCCATCCAGTCTGACACCACATTTCTTAGAGTGGCCGAAAATGGGATGAGCCTTAAGAATGGGTCAAACAGTCCTGAACTTAGGTTACTAGCTTTGTGTCTCAGAGCCCACGGTGCAGCCGTCTCCAATGAATCGGTCCTAGAGCTCTTGAATCCATACAAGCATCTGCAATACCTTTTGCCAGGACTTGTAGCTTAACTCTCTATTAAGGTTATTTAGTGAAGAACTGGGGATAAAATTGGAAAAGGAACTACAGTAGTAGTACTCCAGCATCATGCAATGATCGACAAACCTTCTCTCCAGAGTGTGTGCAAAAGAGCCACAGGGTACCTCATGCCCAGTAATGAATTTTAGAAAAGTACCAGTTTCTCAGATGGTTGGATTCTGGTATTTTTCGACCCCTCCAGAGAAATTTCTCTAAGTAATACAATTTTGTAATATGCCACAAAAAGTTTTGGAGTAGATTTCCAGGAGCCCCACACTTACCGAGTTTAGGCCTGGTGACCTCAGCAGGACAAACTGCTCGCTCAGAACTGGAAATGCTTGAAGACAGTAGACCTCTATCACAAATCTCCAGCAGGCTAATTCTGAGGTTTATGTAGACATTTTTGTGCATCAAGGGCAGGCTGGTCCAAAAGCTTACTTTCTCTTGTCTGTGGGTGCAACCAGTTTGTTCTGGCTCGTTCACATAAAGGCAAACTCCCGAATGCTAGCCCTGGCCCATTGTGCCCTTTCTGTATTTGTACCTGAGGTGGGCTGCAGGTCCATCATCTGAATCCTTCCTGGTACTTATCTTAGTTTTACTATTTTTATACACCTAAGCCAAACAAGCAGGAACTACAAAATATTTGATTTCCTGCCCTAAACTCAAGCAGTCTTGTGGTATGTCTGGGTGGAAGAGATTTCAGGATGTGGTTCCTTTATAGGGCTTCCTGCTCCCTTTCCAGTCCCCCTTTTTGTTCTTCTCTAGGTCACATACCTCCTTCGTGTATGCCAGGACTGTATTCTGTCTTCATTCATCAAACCTCTTATCAGAACGTGCTCGGTCTTTATACAATTTATTTCACTGAGCGATTTTAGATATCAGAAACTTGCTTCAAATTCAGCCTGGAAGGTAGCATGTTTCCTCACCCAGAGAAGCATCTGAAGCTCACTCAAGAGTAAAAATGAAAGAGAGGCAGGGACCCGGTCTTAGCCATTCTCCTCACCACCAACAGCTGCAGACAGGGAACCTTCTTCAGTGCTGCAGCACACGCTTCACGCACAAACACCACTGTGGGAATGTGCCTGAGGGGAGGTAACATCCACTATTGTCTTCATACTATAAAAGCCCCACTACTCAGCCAATTGTAGCTGTGCAGCACCACCTGGTTTCAGGCACTGTATTCAAAATATAATCATATTTTTTAGAAACCATCTTTAGAGCGTTAGATGGTGGCAGGTCATAAGCCCAGAATGGAAAATCACCTATCCTGTCATGCCATCCTTTGTTAGGATGGGCCACAGCATACTTCTGGCCTGAGATTACACAGAGGTTGCCTCCATAAGAAACAAAACTGATCAGTTCTGAAGCCTCTCTCTAGTTCTCAGTTTGCAATTCCCATTCCCCTGGCCACAGTGCTGAATCTGACTTACCTCATAATATTACTTTTGTTCTTAGCATTTTTTTCCTTTCATTATTTTCTTCCTTTTCTTTTGCCCTTTCTTTCCTGAGAAAAGAAGTAACCTTTGTCTAAGGATAAAAATCTTTATACTCTTTTGCAATGCAGAAGAAATCTTTAGGGCTTTCAGCTATAAAAACCTAATTTGTCAGTCTTTTTCCCCCCTCCCCATCTCTCTTAATGGATCTCTTATGCATTTATAATGTAGTCAGTACTATGGTATCCAGGGACCTTATACACAATTTATAAAGCAAACATTTTTTTTGCAAAAAGTTTCTACTTCTCTTCTGCTTCTTGCCAATCTCCAAATCAGGCTATTTTCTTCAATTTGCAAAGGAAGCCAAGTCCTCTGTTTTATATTCCCAACACAGACTGTCTTAGAGTAGCCTGGCTTTGCCTTTGTGGGATAGCAAAGTCCACTGTGATTTTAGCATCTGTTAACTACAGAATTGTCTGTACTAAGCAGAGCTGGCTGCACTTCTCCATCAGCGCCAGCACTGGCAGTTCCTTAGCTCTGTGCAGAGCAGTATCTGAGTTAAGAACCCAGAATGTTTCACAACACTTTGAAGTAACTATATAATTACTATATAAAGAAAATAAATTTAGTGCTGCTGAGGAGTGAAGTTCTAAATTTCCTTGTCACTTGTTGCACCTGGATTCTGCAGTGACCTGTAGGGAATAGCTTCCTACTCAGTATCCCAAATAGTTCAACTGCTGCCTGCAGGGTGACCAACCCTTCACAAACACCTAAGGTGTGCACATCTGGTTGTGCAAGGAAGTTGTACTCATTCTGGATCTGAGTCTCTAAAGGTGAGCTCTAATACTGACAACTGCTACTGGATCCAGCTTTTCAGTCTCCAGTATAATCCAGTAGTAACAGTGTATTTGTTTTTTCACTCCACATTGGTAGTAGGCAATGTGTTCAAGAGTCAATGGAAACCAGACGGACACTGATCAATGCCCTTCTTGCTCCAAATCAATGTGCTTGAAATTTTTGCTACACTTGTTTTCCAACAATAATGTATATGTAACAGCACCCAAGAGGAAACATTCTTTCAACATCCACTGGGCTAATTTAACTGACTTTTATTTCCTAAGTAACCAAAAAATTTACCCAAAATCCCAAACCTAGTGCCATGGATGCAGAAATACTTTGGGTTGTCTGACTATTCAAAGAGACTTAGAATAGCTGTAGGGCAGCACTGAGGGTGAGTTGTGCTGCTGTACAGGGCTACCTCTGAATTTGAGAGTGAACAGAAAAGGTTCTAAAGAAGTTTATTCAGAAATGAACACTGATTGTTAAGCTGCAAAATTAATGGATTCAATCATGAATTAGAAAGAGTCAAAATCAATTCCTTCTGTTTAAAAAAACAATAACAAAAAGATGTCACTAAATCATCGTTGTACTCTGCTAGTCATTGTGCTAAAAGCTCTGCCCATGGTCACTGCCCTTTTCTGCAGCTCTGGATTGCCACTGACAAACCTGCTACCTCTGATCACAGTAACTGCTTCTCCACTTCCCACCAAAGCCGTCACTTAACAAGTCCCAGCTTGTTAAGAGTAATGCTGGAACTGTTTCATGAGGATGGAGTGCAAAAACCTCCTCAGCAATTTCTGTGAGGAGCAGACGTGCAGATTTGTCCTCCTCACCTCTCTGCACCAACACTTTCCTTCTCCTTTATCTCTCAGGTTTGATACCACTCACACAGGAACCCTTCATTAACTTGATCTTACTGGAGATAACAAGTTTGACTAAATAAAAACACTCATGTAAATGTAGTCTTCAATTATGTCTCTATAAAATAATGTCAAAGTACAATTTTTTACTAGCTTGTAAATGACAAGGTGAAAAAATGACAAGGTGAAAAGTATTAATGATTTCAAGTAATACTTCTCGTTTCTATTAAATGATTAAACTACAAATAATCCTTAGAATATTTACAGTAAACTCCGTTGCAAGTTCTAGCTAAAAAAACCCTCCCCTAAAACAAACTGTATAGAAAAACCTCATGTAATTCAGGAGGGTGCACAGAAATTTGGGAAGTGATCAAGACATAAACAAAAACATGAAATGGAAATGAGCATCCAAACCAGCAAAATATATTTAGGTAATATTACAAATACACTCAAAAATCTATTTACAGATCTAAAAACTGTATATCCAGTAAAAATCCTCCCACAAAAAGGTATTTATAAACAAGAAAAATTAACCCAGTCTCAATGGCTACTGCTTGCAACAAAGGTGCTTTACAGCCAGCATAACGTTAACTATGCCTTTAAAAAATAAACAACATTATTTCTGGGAAACTCTTGAACTGGAGATTGGATGACAACAACTACAGGGCATACAGAGCATAAGGAACTGCAAATACATAACTCTAGTAGTGCAAAACCAAAGAACAATGGCTTTTTCCCCCCAATACTTGTTCAGAGAAAAATACTACTGTGAATATGCAATTTGAGTTCCTGTAAAAGACTTAAATTTGTAGGACTCAGTGCATTTGCATGTTTCTCAAGGCTGATATAGAGGAGGTAAATGAAACAAAGTCGACATAAAATTACTAATTTGACACAAATTTATAACAAGCTTTATAACAAAATGTCTGAATATACAATACAGAGACAAACCTTGTAGAAAAAAAAGATTTTAGATTTAGATTTTTCTCTACCCAGAAATTTGCACATGCTACTGCTAAACAACTTGTATGTAACTGAGAGAATATGCAACATTCTTTGGAATTAAATTTAAATTTCTCTTTCAGGCATTGCCCCTGTCTTTTATATAGAGAAGAGAAGAGGAATAACTCCTCACTTAGATTACAGGAGCTCCTGGTGTTTGTCCCCCAGGCACATACCCAGGCTGGGCAGAGACCTGAAGAGGCACAAGCACCAGGAGCTGGAGAAAAACTCCACCTGGGAATGCTGGTCACGGTAGGATGCCTTGATGTAAGTTAGTGCAGAAGTGAAGAATTAATGTGGTTGAATTCCTCATCATCCACAGCCCTGGTTTAATTGTGTTTTGAAATATAGGACAGTCTCTTTGTCCAAAAAGGCCTCATAATTCAAATAGCTGTAAACATTTCTTTTAGTTTAAATCAGCATTTTCATCGTGCTTTTGTTGTTTAAAAAAATAACAAAATCAGAAGTAGAATACATTAGCTCATGTTACAACCATTTCAAATTCAGAAAATCAGAGGTCTTTAACTGCAAAAACTGAAACAAATCTGAAAAGACATGATTAGTTTTGCAATTAATATTTTTGCTACATTTTTAGCTGGCTCTCTATCTAACTTTCAGCAAACACCTGAATATCACCCAGTCTATCCTAGGAAAAAATCTAACAGTTTGATAAGTAAGCTCAAAACCATTTAATAACCAGAGGCAACAGAGCAACACCAATTGTTGTGTTTATTCTGCCCAAAGCTAAGCCCATCACTGCACTGCATAGTGTGATCCTATTCAAAGTCTCAGGACAGGTCAGGAGTCCTCCACCATTCCTGTTCCCCTTGTTGTACAAAAGAAAGATACAGATGATGTCCATGAAAATGTAACAGTAGCAGGTAGAGACTTACCCATTAAGATCTGTCCATTATCATTAGTAGGGAGTGTTATGGTTGATATTCAAAGCTTGTCTAAAAGAGAAAGGACTAACTTCTTGACTTCAAATGTTCACAGCGTGACTATCAGATGTTGCTTTATGGGGACTTTATGAAAAAATTCTAAGGCTCAAGTTGTAACAGTTTATAATGCAATCAGATGAACTTTTACTGAAGGAGCAGTCAAAATAATGGAGATTTTACAAACCAAATAACTGCCTTCATGCATCTATACTCAAGGGTTGTTGCCAAAAAATGCAAAAGGCAGTGCTGCTTTTCTGCAACCCAATGAATTCTTGTAACCAACTTGCGCATGAATGAGGAGTTTGTGTACCCAGCCCAGGCTCCAGAGGACAGCTTAGAACAGAGGTGCCCTAAGGTTATTCAAGAGACATACAGGATTTGTCTGCACATGAAAGCAAAATCAAAACAAATGTAATGTGCACAATCACAGGAAAATTCATCCTAAAACAGAGATCAGATCAGTCTTCCTCTGGAAATATTTACTTCTCTTTGTTAATGAGCAGTGGAGCACTTCATGTGCTAGCATGGATTCAGATGTCTGGCTTTCGGACATCTGAAATTAAATGAGATGACTCCTACCTCAGGGTCCCACATTAGGAACTTAAGTTGGATAACTGAAGTTAGATAGTGTAAGTACCCTCTGTTCTTATTGACAACAGCCACCTCTTAAATCTGTGACAGAGCTGCAATCACAGCATTTAACTAGAGAAGATACGCATTGAGTCTTCACAGGATATCTCTAATCTCTCATTTCTAGATCCACATTTATGTTATAGAAGGGGATGGAAAAAGGGAAAGACAGGTAGGGGGTGGTGTCTTGCTAAACAACATCGTGTAATATACAATAATGCAGAAACTTAGTGGCTGTCATTTGTAAATCTCAAAAAATTACCATTTTGAAGTTGGTGGGTACAAATTGCTTTGGCTATTGTTATTGTAAATCTCATTATTTATTTTGGGAGTTAATGATGGGTATCAGTGTCATCAGGTTCTCTAGCTTAAGTAGGTAAAAAGTTCACATGGCATTAGAAAAAGTTATGATGGTAAAGACTTAAAGAGCTATTATACTATTTGCATGTATTTAAATTGAAAAAAGTTATATCTACAACAAGTATCAGCTAGTACCTAACATTTTTATTAAAATACTGATGGAAACAGAAAAAAGTAAACTCTAGGTCTAGTAAATTGCACACACATATGCAAATAAAAACCCACAAATATTACTGTCCTAGCCACTTAGTTGTTTCACTACTTATTTTCTGCACTAGAGAGATGAGATCAGAAAACTATGCACCTTCTCTGACTGAAGGAAAGGCCATGACAGGATTTCTGGAGTCCCATCCAGCTCTGTAAGTGGAAGGATTAAAATTATGACCTTATAGGTGGGAGAACAGACTTAAGGAATACTCAAGATTCCCTTCTGTCCTAAGGGAATAATGCATTCCTTCCAAACTTTGCTTGTGGTTTTAATAGATAATGAACTCACTGGTCCAACCCTGTACTCAGCATTTGACATTATCATGGTCTTAGGCACAGCAAAGACTCCAGATAAACACAGAAGCAAGGCAACACTTGTATTTCCATTTTTTTATCTATGGATTATTTTCTTTATAAAATCCTTGGATTTTGTTTTGTTTTGTTCAGGGTAGCTTTTCAAAGTACAGACTAGTAAGAGCCTGGAAAAGACAAAACCACCCTAACAGGTGAGGGAAAAACACTCAGTGCAGTTTTTATTCCATATATGAATTAACTACTGGGAATATATATCCAAAGATCAACAGCAAAGATACTGAATGTTGGAAGTAACACTGAACATTTTTAAAATTCACTTCAGCAAACACTGAGCAGCACCAGAACCTCAGAGGGTTGTCTAATTTCCCTGTTTTCTGTGGCAAATTTCCACTGATGGCAGTAGAGAACTGAGACCAGGCTGAAGATGTAAAAGCAAGTAAAACTAAACATTCTTGGTAGCTACTTACCTACAGTAAGGTATTCTTCTACAGTAGCTATTTCTTTTGTTTGTTTGTTTTTTTTGGCTCAGTGCTGTTTTGTAATACTCTTGATACCATCACCTAACTTCAAGGATATGTAAATCGAGTGGAGTACTATCTTGGCTCCTTTCCTGTATTTGAACTACATAGTGGACATAAATGATAGATGAGTGTGCTATAACATTCCCAGGAGCTCTTGTCCATCAAACTGGTATCTCTGAACAAAGGCTGCTCTAAGAAACACATAGGAACATGTGAACTGTCTCCAAAATGCATGGTCATATTAAATAAGTCTCATATATGTACACACAGACCTGTAACAAAACTCAAAATATCATAATCCTACCTACCCTCTTCTGTTTAAGATTGCAGTTTCTAACTGTTGCATATAGTATAGCTGCGCAAAGAGCTGAATTAGGTGAATGCAGCAGACTTTTTCAGAGAAAAATAGTCATATAAAAAATTTTAAGTATGGTGCAGTGAGAAAGTTCCTAGAGCTCTCACTTCATTTTCTCTTTGGTTACTAATTAGGATTTGACAAGTTTGAAACCCTGTCCTGTGTCCAGCACTGTGGGAAGAAACCAACTCATTTTCAGTCTTTTCAAGCACCTAAAGCACGCTTTACAGACCCAGAACAGATTGAGACCACAAAACCAGTTTGCCAAATGTACTAATGGATAGGTAATGCGTGGGAAGTATATCATCCAGTGTTTGGCAACATCACTTCCTGTTGGCAAATGCAAAGTGTAGTCGCTCCAGTGCTTTGACACACCGTACACTGCTTTCACAGTACGTCCCTTTTCGGACCAGCTGATGTTGCTGTCGGGGTTACAGTTGTACTCAACCCACTGCCTGGTGAAGTCACCAAGCTGTGGAGGGTCTGCTTCCTCGATGTCTACAACTCTGGCCATTTCTGCTCCTTGCACGGCAACGTACTGGTCATTTACTTTTCTTACTTCTTTAACCCAAGGCTGAGAGTTCTCACAGTCTAAAACGATGATCAATCGAGAACAAAAAGTGCCGTTCTTTTCTCTCCACCACTCCAAGAGCGTGTCAAGTCGTAAAGCATCACCCCCTGTCAAAAGGACAAAAAGCTTTAATATTAGGATGAAGAAACAGAAACCTGTGAAGAATTTTTACAGTTTTGACTGGTTCTAAGAATCCCTTACTTTAACAACTTGGACAGATAAAAACACACTTTCAAGTGATCCTCTGTGATTGTAAATGTTGCAAATCTCTAGAGAAGTGTGAACTGCTTCCATCTGACTTGCTGTGGCAGATAAAACCATTAGCTCACCCTTGATTAGGGGGAAAATAAAACAAAAAACAAACACCCAAGGTGGGGGGGAAAGGCAAGCAATTCTCTCATAGTGTGAAAGAAAATACAGTCTATTGAAGAAATCTGGAAATAGATAAACAAGGAAAGAAAACCTGAAATAAAGTTTATTTTGTATTAAATCTTTATAATTTTAGGAACAAGGACTCCTTTTAAGATGTCCTTATGAATACTAAAAAAAGGCTCCTCTAAGAGATAACTTTAGAACAAAACACATGCTAACAGTTCCAAAGAAAGAATGTCAATGGGAAAGTCACCTACAGGCACAAAAATTCCAATGACCAGAAATAAGAGATTCTCTCTCTAGACACAATTGTTTTCAGAGCTTCAAGAAAACTGGTAAGGATTTACAACTTGATAAAACAAACCTCAACGAAACTTTTCCACAATATTTATTTCCTATCAGCCCAGAAGACTCTTGCAACTAGAATGTCCAGCTTCTCACGTTCCATCTCAGCTGTTGCTCCAACAGCGCTTTGACAGAGGAGACTGTAATTAAAACAAGTTAGCTATAGTGGGAGTCCTTCTGCTTAAGTGTAATAGATGTTTGCAAGATCTATGTAGCTTTGAAAAGCAGACTACTTATTGAAGTGTCTAAGGAGAACATCTTGCAAACAAATGAATAAATTTCCACTGGCTCCACAGTGATATTAAACGTGAACAACTGGTATGTCGAAGTTTTCGTCAGTTGGAGATTTACGACAAAAATACTCTAGTTTGAAAATGTCAACTTAAAAACAATGAAGAAGAAGAAGGATATAAAAATGTGATCCAGAATAACTGTATTTTAATTCCAGAGTGATTATCACTTTGGAATATAAAAGGAGTGTTTAAACACTGTTAGCTGCATATTTCAGAACTTACATTTCTACCTGTAAGGGGTGACAAAAAAGTGCTTCAAATTAATAGCTCAGAGTTAAAGCACTGTGCGTGATATTTCAGTTAAGGTAAAAGCAAAATTACAGGGCTGCAACTGTCTCCAAAAAAGTGCAAACCTGGAAAATTTAGTACCAAAGAAAATCTCTAATATACAAGCCTACAGTAATGACTTGGTACATGATCCCCAATTTCTGCAGTTGCTTACAGAAGGGACTTATATAGAAGCAGTTTCCCTTTTCTAGGTTCACCTTCTGTATCAATTATCTGTAAAAGTTTCTTTACTTGTTCACATTTCAAAAGCCTTATAAATAAACTTTATTTTAGTATAACTATGGAGGAGCACAGGTGATTTCAAAAAAACACTAGACAGAATCACTCAAACCATCTCATCCTTCACAGACACAGGCAAACACGTGCTCAGCTTCTAGCCCTACTGACCTCAAACACATGGGCCTATCAGCCAGCACAAGATTTAGGCACCAAGCTGTATAAGGAATCCAGGCGTCTGGCCACTTCTGGCTCTCTGGCAGCTTCTGCAGGCTGATGGTTAAGCCGACAGTTCCAGCAACAGAGACAAAGCTTCATTAGCCCAGCTCATGCTTTTGCCTCCACTCAGAGAACATGACCTTCCAGGTCGTTTTACTGCTCATAATTTATGCATGACTAGTTAACAGTTTCTTTTATACACCACTGTGTTGCATCTCAGCTTCCAACAACAGAGAAACATAATTAGGGAATTAATAAATTCAGTAAGCCTCCTTTAAAAGCTGTCATTACAAAGCAAAGACTACACTGCTACTGCTGTGCAGTATCATGGCATAGTCTGGCAGTGAGAAACTACTATTTCAGTTAGACATGAATGTTTTATTTAATTGTTGCCATCTCTACTCATTCTCTTCACAGGTCAGAGGACAGTACACAGTACTGGAGCTGATGACCAATGTTCCACCTGTCACAAAATGCTACTGTCCAATACTGGGGCACAAGTATATAGTCAAACAGTCTTCATCTTTTCAGTTTATATTCCAAATTATGTGCAGGAGTAGTGCTATCTGAGGAGGATCATGTTACACTCCACAATTTAACTAAAATTAATCACAAAAAAGGCATGTAAGACCTGTGACATCTGCCTGTTCCCCTCCTTTATGTAGAAGCTGAAGACGTGCTTGGACAGGGAACTGAAAAGGAGTTTTGTGAGAAACCTCAACACCACTGCATTTACACTCTATCTTTTAGCACTGAAACTTTCTTTTTAACAGCTCTTACCCTAAAAGTGAAGACAAAGTTTAATATAGGCTACTGCTACCTACACAGGTACAAAGAGACCTGAGCAACTCAGGCTGGCAAGACATAAGCCAGGACTGGACTGGAAGCTGTCCAATTTTTGCAGCATCATTTGGCTCTATATATGCTGGGAAGATGACTGTCTATGCTGCTGGCTGGAGCAGGTGGGAGGTGGAGTTTTGCTCCTTATCCTGCTTCACACTCAGCAATTGCACAGGGTGGCAGCTGCTCTTATGGACAAACCACCCTATTCCCAGAGAAGTCATTTGCCTACCCTGGCATACACTGTACTTCACCACTCATGCTCATGGTATAGCTGTGGCTTTTTAAAATCTCTGACACAGATGAAGCCTTTCAGACAAAAGTAGACATTGCTGTTCAGCAGAACAAATGGTTCAGCCATGGAGCTGCACCAAAACAGGTACAGAGCCTCCAGATGGAAAGTGACCCGTGCTTGGACATCTACCTCAGCATGACCACACACAAATATTATCTGTCTACCCTGTTGAAGAGCACATGCACCTGGAGAGAGACTGCTGACAAACAGCCAGGAGCTCACAGGCAGAGCGCTATCCAAGAGAATTCTATCCCAGTTGCAAATTTTCAATGTATTTACTATGAGAGTCACTTTTTTCACACAGTGACCTCAGAAGCTCAGTTCTCTACAGCAACAGAGCAAAGCGAAACCTTCCACTGATTCAACAATTTCAGTAGGTTTACCAAAGAATAGAGCTGAGATAGGCCATTAAAAAGAGATAAAAAATAGGTCAAGAAAATGGAAAATGGTGAAGTCTATGCCAAGCATATGATGGGGCACTGAACTGGTCCTTTATATAGGGGTTTATAGTCTTGAGGCCTGTGCCCACAGTCACTCCCAAAGTCTAGAACATCAGCAAATCATAGCTGTTTTTACAATGCAAGGTTTGCAAATATGTTTGAAGACATGCCTCTCTAGTGTGGACTGTATACATGCCTCCTATTTCTGTTATTGATTCTATGTTTTACACAAAACTCAAAGCACATCTTAAGAACATAAATACAGTCCTTCATGACTAACTAATACAGTGACACAGAATATTATATAATTCCTTCTGCCATGTCCAAGGAATGAGAAAAGATTATGCTTTTCATTACAGAGAATAAATATTCATTGAAATACAGGGGAAAATCTGTCTTTAGAGCAGGAGGTTATTTCCACTTAAAATTTTATGGGGGGGGAACAGATCTTTAAAGTTAACTTGTTGAATATGAAAATCATATGGGATGCAAATCAGGAGAATGTGAACCATGTTTAAACTTGTAAGAATACCTTTGGGGTCAACAATATTTAAACAATTTTGAGAACAAGTGAAAGATTAATAAAAACTCTTTTGCACCTAACTAAAGTGAATGAATACTAAAATTACAAAGTTCATGAAGTAACATACCTGGCTGTCATATAAAGTAAGGTAAGGAAAGAACCTCTTCTTTTCAACAACTGCATACAAAAGGGGTGCCTGCATCTCTCCATTCTCTCCACTATCAGATGTAGTCATCCTGCAACCTGGCCTGTTTTTTAAACTCCTTGTCACGTCTGAGTCTCTTAACAGTCATGCCCTGTAGTATTACCCTTTTCTTCTTCCTTCCCTTTCAAGAGCTTGCATATAAACCTGTTCTCCGAACACTAATGCTTCTTTGCCATTCTGGACAATGCAGTAATAAGTATGAACAAAACGTCAAAGTTCTGCAGTACAGTATGACTTTTTACAGAATGAACGAATTGATTTGGAAAGTTTATCAATACCAAAACTATTAATAAAAAAAATCTCCAAACTAGTTACCTGCCAGCGCCCATTCGCCAGTGCCATGTGAGTGACCACTGTAATACAGAATGTAGGTATCATGTCTGGGTCCATCTGCTGTCCGAAGTTCAAGAAAAGACTTGATCTTGGAGTGAAGGGTATCAAAGGTCAGTCCGCTTGTAGAGTAGTCACAACCATATGTCTCAATCATGTGATATGCAAAAAATCTTTGGATGGCATTAAGCATGCCAGTAGACCTCAGATTTAACTCTTGTACATGCTCAGGTGGAAGAAGAGTTGGCTGGCCATCAGGACTAAAGAGAAGGAAAACAGTTGTGATTATGCTTTATAATTATTTCATGCTTAGTGGGTTTTTAGGAATTGGTGATTTTTTCCTCTGTGCATATTTTCTCTGCTATGAAGTAGCACTGTTCTAAATTTAAACTGACTTTAAATGCACAGTTTATAAACAACTCAAATTACTGTATTTGAGTAAGGGACCACTATCTCCCTTCTGTCACACTTCACTTCAAAGCATAGTACTTACTAAACCCTGTGCTATTCCTGTAGCTGAGAGACAGAGGGAGAGAGAGGAGCTGCAATGTGAACATGCTGGAGAGATTCCAACAATTTCATAAAGCCCCACTGAGAAGCACTGTCTACACACAAGCACTTTTTCACAAACAACTGGAAAAAAGCACAGGGAGAATGAGTGCTAATCTACACAAAACATCAAATGCAAAGTGGTTTCCAATAATAAACGAAAGAGAAATTCAAATACACATTTTGCTCAGACATTTTGAAATATGGAACTCACACCAATACAGTAATTATTCCTTGTGTGGGCTGTTCAGATGCTGTTCTTCCACCATAAGAAATGCATTTCAGATAACAGTATTCAAGAGATTAGAAAATCAAAGTTTTAAGACGGTTAAAAATCAGACCTGGAACAAACCGTGTACGTGTGTGTGTGTGTCTGTATACATATGTCTGTGTGTGTCTCTATACCTATGAATATGCATATATAAGAAAAAGAGTCCCTGGGTCCAAAATGCATTTTATTTCTATTATGTACATTCTCCATAAAATATAGATGAATACGTAAAATATAAAATCAAATACTTACAGTATGTAAAATAGAGAATAAAATGTATAGTGAAAATACACACACCTTTTTTTAGGTCTACATAGCTATTCATTAATCATTACAATAAGAGATTTGGTCTTCCAAGACACCCAATTATGGGAGTGCTCTTCAGAATGAATTTTCATAAAAAGAAATGCATTCATCACTCTTCAGCCAATGTAATAAGAGTATTGATAAATAGCATGATTGACAGCTGTGCCAAAGTGGGCCTGATTTATGCTCAGTTAAACAAGAGGTTTTGTGGGTGGAAATATGAGCTTACTCTAATAATACAAAACTTGACTTATGGTGGTTTTTTTCCTATATATGTATGTATGCATATATGCATTCTTCATGCATTCTGCTTGCAAGCCAGTATGTAAAGCCACTTGGTTTCTTCATTGATCTAGCTAATTAAATTTTGCACCTCCTACCTGTCTAGTGCTCTTATGATTGTCAATGTACCACTAGTAGAGCTGTATTCAATACCTCATCATTACTGTTTGTCTCAGCAAGTGAAGACTGAGCCCATCACTAAAAGAGGCAAATCTTATTAATAAGGAAGTTTAGTTCTGTCAAGTCCTAAACAGTTGCTCAAGAGTATCTCATTCATACAAAATCAGAGGTAACTGCCAGAGCCAGAACAGTATAATACAATGACATAATTATATTGTTGCCATGGAAACAAAAATATTTTTTATTGTAATGTAAATTTTGAACATCTATTTTTTTAACCCCTAACAATAACTGACTACATGGATTCTTTTAAGGGTGCACAGCTGTAGATCAGAAGCTCAGAAAATTTGGTTTTTACACTATTTAAGATGCAGTGTCTTACACTATTTAAGATACAGATCTAAGATTAGCACACTACCTTCAGTTTCTTTGCCTGTTAATTTTTTTCCCAATTCACTACACATACTCAAATTGGGCAGTTTTCATAAATTGGGCAGTTCTATTTTTAAGCCTCTTATTTCAACTGACTACTCTGTTTCTCTTGTAGCTTAAACAGATGATTTACATAGGTCTTGTTTATCATTTACAAAACAAATGGGCCCACACTAATTTTAATTATATGGCTAAAGAAGCATTTGCAAGTTTAAAGCTTATAAGAAAAACACACAAAATGGTAAATAATAATTGCACAATCCCTCTACCCCCAAGCATTTCTCACACAGTAACATTTACGTTGGACAAAAGTCAGCTGTAAATTCTCAATATGAAGACCTGACACGCAGTCCAATCACAAATCTAATTTCATTGCCCTTTAAATCTAGATGGTATCTCATTTAACAGAATTCAAAATTGGTTTTAGATTATCTGCTTGGTTTATTAAATCTCCTCATGTAAAATACGTGCACTCAGTCAAATGCCCCAATCCTCCTTTGCATGAGATATGGGCTATGGAACCTGCCCATGCACAACTGGCCTGAAGATATAAAAAGCTGGAGTTGGGAGTTATCGATTCCAGAAGATGAGAAAAACATAAAAATAGAAAATCTTCCTATTATTTAAATTTGAATTTAATTATTGGAAAATAGAAGCTAAATTACTGCATTGCCTCCACGAGCTAACAGTACACTTACAATACTGTGACACTGAAATACATGGTAACTATACCTGCAAAAGTTGGTGGGAATCACAACAGCATACCCAACACATGTTCCTCCTAAGCAGTTTCCCAGCTCATGGAAAAGCCCATGAGCCATGGACTCCAGAGGTAAAACAATGAGAAACACACTCATGAAGATCCCATTGGTTGGCTAAAAAGAAAATAAAGAGATTTAGGCATTGCATGAGAAATCCTTCCTGTCTGTTGGTTATGGTTTTATGAACCCTAGTTCCCTGTATTTGATCACACATAACTGGGTCCTCAAACATCCAAAATATTATTTGTAATGTATACTTATTTTTCCACACTACTCTAAAAACAAATAAAAGACTCTGGGAAAACGTGGCTGGTAAGCAGGGATCGCTCTTCTGAAAGGAATGCATTTGCAAACACTGATCACAGCTTAGTTTTACCCATTCAGACAAGAGAATCAAATGCCACAAAACTATTTATATGTGTAAAATAAGTATATCTGTAAACATCTGCAGGGTCAGGTCTTAATCAATAAGGTATAACACAGAACAATATGTACCTAGAATCAGATTACAGCACACCGTATTGCATCCACCCCTAGAGGTATTCAAAAGACATATAGACGTGGCACTTAAGGACATGGTTTAGTGGTGGGTTAACAGCTGGCCTCAACGATCTTAGAGGTCTTCTCCAACCTAAACCATTCTATGTTCACTGAAAATATACATTCAAATGTTCTTGCTTTTTAACACCAAGGAGTTTCCACAATATTCTTTGTGGAACACTATGTATCACACAAAAGATGACTTCTGAGAATATTCATGAACATTATTTCAATTAAAAAGACCATTATCAGTTACATAAATACCAGATGAGTAGGAACATCCCCTACAGGACTTCATAGCATTCACAGAGCTAATAGCCTATATAGAGTTTTCCTGTCTTGTAGGGAAAAAAGCAGTTTTGGAAAAGGTTACTCTTACTGGTACGTAGCTGAGTTCCATGCACAAGTAAAATAAAATGGACTTCTGATATACCAGATGTCACTGAGAGGCAGAACAGATACAGATTAATTTTAATTATTTTAGTATGATGTGAATGGGTTAATGAAGCATTAAATGTTTTAGGAAAGGTAGAAACAGTATTATAATTAACTAAGAACTGTAAATATCATGATGCATTTGTTAAATATTAATGTTTGTTATGTAGCAAAGGAAATAAATTCATAGCAACAGATTTCTGTCTTGAGAAGAGTCCTGTGGTCTCTGATCCTCTCTATGTTTTATTCACCCTCTTTGCATAAATCTACAATATTGATGTTTTAAAAAAATGTGGATATTGCCTTACTGTTTAACAGTCCATGATTTGATAGGGACTGGTAGTTCAACTCAATACATAGTCAAAGCTATTATTAATTTGGAAAGTAAACAATACTGAAAAAAATGATGCCTAAACCAACTTAGTTCTTGTTGGCATATGGCACTAACTCAACTACATTCAGTTTTTAAACACACGTCTCAGCCTGAAAGAACAGCGTTACCCATCTAATGCGCTTCCTGCCTAAGGAAGAACACCATTTGCTACCTGTCCTGATTTTAAAAAGTGTCCCATCATGTTTCTGATGGAAGGACCTCCCCTATGTGTCCTTGAAATGGTGACAGCAATACTTCTTACCACAAATAAACACCAGAGTCTTATACTAAATGATAACTGATAGCATTATTAACAGATGGCACCGACTTCCCCCCAATGCACACAATTCCCTGAAATAACCAGAAGACAGAAAAGCTCAAATCACTGTAACAATTAGGGTGCAACCTCAATGTTTTCTTGTCAACAAGGAGAAAAAAACTCCTTTAACTAAGGGAATATATTTTTTGTTTCAGATTTATCTGCAGGAAGCACTCTTTGTCATTGCTGTTTCCCAAATGCACTTTGAAAAAGAAAAAGACTCAGAGCAGAAGCAATAAAAACTTACGAAGATTTGGTCAGATTATATACTGTAGAAACCTTGTAGGAGATAACACAGATGAAACAGCGGAGCTTGGTAGCTAAATTAAGTTTCAAGACTTGGAGACTTACTTTTCTAGTTGTAGATACCAAAATGTATCTACTAATTTTCTGGAAGATACAAAGAAAAAAGGGAAGACTTGGGTGCTCCAGAAATTGAAGGGCTTCTCTAGAAAATCTTCCTATTCATGATCAGTTAGTTAGAGGATTTTCTAACCTTTGGACCAGGAAATATCATAATACATTTTTATGACAAATTGAGCTTTTCCAGCATATATAGATATATCTCTTCTTGGATCTTGCTACAGCAAACCGCTCTTACATTGCATCATTGTTTTGATCATGGTGAACATATTACAAAACAAAAAACACAACTGCTGACAAAAACTAGAGCAATCATAATATCCTAAATAATACTATTATATTATTACTTTATAAGAATTTGATTGTAGAAGTTCTCTTACAGCATGGCATGTTGTTTTAAACACTCCCTGCATTTTCCCAATTCCCTAAACACATGCAAGTTATTAAACTCACAGTGTTCTACTGTAACACAACTTGAAATTATCACAAAAACTCACTCTGTGGCTGACTACTAAAAAACATTTACATTTAATTATTGAAAGTACTCCTACTAATATGAAGATACTGGCAAGAAAATTCCCAAGGACTTGTGGGATAAGGATCTCACATAGAAACTCTATGGATCATCTTGGTGATCCTGCTTTCAGTTTGTACCAATTACTAAATGGGAATGGGAAATAAGCTCTATAGTGTGATGAATCAACTCAGCTCCATTTGAGGTTTCAACTTTGTTCTCTTTCAGTGGCCATCTTATGCTACGGAGTACGAAAGTGCTACTAGCATATTTTACATTTATAGACATCTATCTAATGTAAAGATGATAGCACTTGCTGTCAGCACTTTTTCAACAGTTTGATTTCGTGAAAATATGTCACTAACAAATATAAAAAACTGACTAATGATGATCAGTGCAGCTCTATAACAGGATAATAAAATATTTAATTCAGTGTTGCAAAAAAATGACTGGTGGCATTTTAAAATACCCAAACTATAAAGAACTTCAAATAGCAAAAATAATATCTTATTTAGTAATAACAGTAAAACTGAAGATAGGTTACTCGTTTAAGATAAAGAGCTAAAATGCCAGGTGGAGGCTGTCAGTGCTTTATTAAATCCCAAAGATTTGAGGACTGGTCCTTAATGGAGCAGATGGCCACAGATGCACAAGTAGAGCCAAAAAGGGATTTTGTTCTTTCATCTATTCAACCCATTTTCATTCTGTTTTTGATTGCGCTGGCAGTCTGAGCCTGTAGCACATCCCTGTACTCTAAGTGCCCATTGATTCCAGACAGACTGTTCAAAAAGCAAACAGAAGATAGGGACCATCGAGGCAATCCCACTAGAAAAACATGAGAAATCATTTCTTCTCTTACTCTTAGGTTTTTTTTTGTCTGTCTTCTTCTGAAGGAAATAAATACACAGTGTAGTCTCATTTCAAATAATGTAGAAAAGGTAAAAGAAAAAAATCTACTTTTTGCCTCTGATGACTGAAATGACAAAGAATAAAAGATTGGGGAGATTCACTAGTAGTATTATCTTTCCACTTTCTCTAGTTTTTTGAACAATGCTTATTGCTAAGTGTAACTTAAAACACCACAAGCATTTAGAGGTATTTTACCGCAAAGATACGAATTTTACATTCATGGACACAACAACTCCCATCCCAAAGAGTAACCACTGTTTGAAACACACCAACTCTGGAACTGAATGTAATTCTGGACGTGTGAATAAATAGGTAAGAAAAAAGCAAACAAAACATTATTTTAAATTGGAAGTCAGTTACAAAGAGCTACAGAAGAGCCCTTCTGTTTAAAATAGAAATAAATTGCTAAACATATGTCAACTAAGATGATCACAGAATCACCGAATGGATGAGGGTAAAAGGAGCTTCTGGAAATTGTCTGCTCAACATGCTGCTCAAGCAGGGCGACCTACAGCAGGCTGCCTGGGATTATATCTGACAGACCAGCAACTGGGAAGGCTTACAAAGATGTCTTTGTGCATTTCCAAGCAAAAATACTGCCCTGCTTTCCATTATCCAAGTTGAATAATATTTACCTGTTTTTATAAACACACAAAAAAACTCCTTCCAAACAAACTGAAGAAGTACACACTCTGTGACACAGAAGACTCAGGAGAAAAAAAAGTAACACAGTAACTAATCTACAAATATTTGAGGAATAGCTGATTTCAAACGAGGACAAGATATACATATTACAGGTAAAAAGAAGTGCAAAGACAAAATTTGTAAAGCTACAAAGTAGATCAGCTACCAGATGAAACAGTCTTATAACAAGTTACTGAATGGGAGAACAGTCTCTGGAGAGCAATAAATAATCAGTTATTTCTGAGTGTTAAAACAACAGTGGGAAAATCTAGAAAACAGTTTGCAGAAAATAGTTGTCACACTCACTGGTAGATGGATTTAATGTGTTATGTTTCCTATCCCTGACTCCTGTTCTAATATGGTAAAGCCTGTGCTTTAATCTATGTCCATGTCCCAGCAAAACCAAAGCGGTTGTCAGTTTAAAAACATACTAAACGGACTTCTGCTTTTTTAAATACAAAATTAATGAGATTTAAATACGAAATTAATGAGATTTTGACAGTAAGCTTAACATATAGATCAGACTCTTTAGACTATGAGTGATTACATTCTTTCTCTTGTCACCCGAGATCCCCTTCAGGACAGAGGGCCTCTGGAAGTGGTGGTGACTGCCCCAAGGTGTGCTGCCACTGTGGATGCAGCAGGTAACCTGAGGGAGCCCTCGGGACAGGACTGGAGAGACAGAGAGATAAGGAGGGCTGAGCGCAAATCACAGAGTGGAAGACAGGCAGCAAAAATTAACAGGATAGAGGGTGTGCTTGAGAAGTGATAAGCAGTAAGGAAGGGGAACTTAGGATCCAGCTAGGATCCCTGGGAACAGTAGGGAAAGAGGGAATCAAGATATTACAAAAGAAACTGAAAAGATGAGCCTACAAAGAAATTGCAAAGCACAGTCAAATCAGCAAGGAGGGGAGAAACGATCAGTGATGAAAAGAAAGAGGGGAACTAAAGATGACCAGACAGACAGAGAGGAAAAAAGCAGGAGTGGCATGGTTATTTGAGAAAATTTGGAAAGAGGACAGAGGATGCAGCAGGATCTCTATAGGGAAGAAAACTCAAACAAACCAACAAGAACCCCCTGCTGAATAAGTAAAGCCTGAAGAGGATTGGATTAAAAACACAAGCCAGGAAGAAAAGCAGGGATAAAAAGAAGGAGAAAGACTGGGTATGATTTGCATTCAAAAAGTTATTTAATCTGTGATGTTAACAAAAGTATGTACAAGTAAATATAGATGTTACTGAGAAAACCTCTTACTATTCAGAAAATAATCTTGTTTCTAGAGAAGTTCAAAAAAGTCACCATCTTCAAATTTTATTAAGGCATTGTAAATTTAGCCTTTAAGAAACACCAGGCAACCACACCAGAATAAAGAATACAAAATCACTAACTCTCCCCAAACAAGAAAGTATTCCTACATACAATAAAGCAATTTGTCTCCCATAAATAATTAGAGTTAAATAGTACTGTCCATTTAAGTATTCAAGCATAAAGTGAATACTATTATTTTACTAACTCATAAAATTCACTAAAACCAAGAGTAATGTACTGAAAGTACTTCATTACATTACACTACCTGTCTCTAAGATAGTTCATTTTTCTCTTGGTAATATTAAATACAAGTCTTCCAGGGATAATAATTATCTTTGGCCAGTTATTCAGAAAACCTGTAGTTAGAGCACTTAACAAAATCTGATTATAAGTTTCTGAGACAAAGAATGCCCCAAACCTTTCCAAGATCTTTGCCTGCAAATTTCGAGATATTCATTACAAATTTTTCATCATTTTACTGCCTTCTGAAAGAACTAATGTCTGAGTCATTTGCATGACTTCTGCTGGATCTTGTCCCATCCAAGGGCCTAATTATGAACAGGCACATGACTAATTGCTGTAATAAGTTGGCGCTCTAGAGTCTATTGATTTGACTGCAATTACTCACACAAATGTAAAGGCAGGTGCTGAACACTTCCTGCAAATTTTGCAAGGAAAATGTCCATGTATTTCTAGCAAGATTGCAAGGTGTCTCTCCTCTGCAGCTAGAGCATAGATTATTATCAGAAGCAAATCATGTCCCACCTGAAACAAGGCCCACTGAAAGATAAGCTGTTACTCCACTTTTTAATGCAACCAACTTTGACCATTTACTTCTACAGTTCTTCTCAAGCACATGCCAAAGCACCAGGAAGAGAGATTTTAAACCCTTGTCTCATTACAAGAGCTGCATTCCCCTTAAAGAAATATTCTTGGCTAAACAGGACTTTCAGCCTCAACAGCTTTGAATCAGTCAGAAAACCAGTCTGTGCTACGGTGAGTTAATCGACCTCACTTTAAAAACCTTTCCACAGAAGTAGATTTGATATTTTTCTGGTAATTTTAATCAAATAGAATACTTCTAGCCACCAATTAGCAGACAACTGGCTCTTTAGGTCTTGACCTTTCATACACTTGAGATTTATACGAAGCAAAGATATTACAGTTATTAGAAATGTTAAGAGAGCATATATAATATGTGCTTGTAACAAAGTTCTCCGTGAAAGAGAACCCCTCCTCTCCACCACCCCATTTCTGGCTGCAACCTAACACACACAGTTCAGTTAGATTATTTTTTTTATATGCTTTTCCTAATTATTTAAAGCTGCCTGTTAGAAAGCACCTTTCCAAGGCTCAGGTTTTTAACCTGTTCATTATAAAGGAGGTCAAATGGCACACCATGAAGTGATTTCAAGCCACCTCTCTTATCAAATGCACTATCATTAAACAAGTGTTCAGTACATCTTCAGAGTGAGGAAAGGTAGAAATAAAAAATGTTTCACCTTCCAGGTAATATTTAACAGATTTCAAATATAATTCACACTTACTGAAATAACTACATAAATCCCAAACTGATGTTACAAAGACTGAAGATCGTTAATCTTACCCATATAAAAAATGCCTTAAACAATTTTTAAAAGAGCAAACACATTTTCAGAAACTGGTGACTGGCATTCCTAAGAAACCCTACGGAAAAAATACGATGAAAATGTAAGTTGGAAGAATTTCCTTACTACAAGAATGCAAGAGCGGCTTTATTAGTCTGCACCAAAGGTTCAACTACTAGAAGGTCTGGTCCCCAAGGAGGCCAAATCGATGCCTACGAAAGTCTGCAAGAACAGACCAAGAACATGTTTCCTGAGCACTCTAACCACCAGCAGCTCGAGGATTTTGTGAGTCAGATGTGGTTTCCAAATAGTACACAAACCTCAGTTAATTTATTTCCATGAGCTCGTCCAGCTTTTTCCTGAGCCTCTGTAACCACTGGGCACACACAGATACACAGACCCAGAGCTCACTCAGCACAGAACAAGGAACTATTTCTCCCAACCTGACTCCTTCAACATTTGCACTGAAACTGATCATTTATTGTCTCTTATTACTTACCTTCTACAACATCAAACCTGGTTCATATGTTAATCATATTCTCACTTAGTTCTACTTTTTTTCTGACTGAAGCATCCTTATTTATTAATTTTTTTTCATGCAAACTCTTTCATGTCTACAATGAATTTCATCACCCTTCAACAACCTTTGCTTGTTTTCTTACCTATAGGAAAGCAAGTAAGAACTGCACACTTATTCAAAATATGGAAGCTACAGATTTATACAGTGGCATAATGATACCTCCAGTCCTTTCCTAATAATTCCCAATATTTAATTTGCTTTTTTGATCACTAATAAACACTAAGTTGATGTTTTCACGGAAATGCATCTCTCTCTCTACCACA
>NW_020955273.1:74860-78194 GCF_003031625.1 Empidonax traillii
CATCACCCTTCAACAACCTTTGCTTGTTTTCTTACCTATAGGAAAGCAAGTAAGAACTGCACACTTATTCAAAATATGGAAGCTACAGATTTATACAGTGGCATAATGATACCTCCAGTCCTTTCCTAATAATTCCCAATATTTAATTTGCTTTTTTGATCACTAATAAACACTAAGTTGATGTTTTCACGGAAATGCATCTCTCTCTCTACCACATAGTGATAAAAGGTTTTTCTTGCAGCCAAGCTTTCTTAAAAACAGAACAAAACCAAACAAAATCCTGAAATCACAAACCATTAGGAATTTAACAGTAATTATTACTTTTTTCAAGAGGAAAGGCAGACATTTATCTCTAACAGTCTGATTTGTCTCTTAATTATTAGAATACATATAAATCCTCATTAGAAGAGTATATATTCACCGGAGAAGCTTGTTTGCTGCATTACTGTTGAGCCTGTTAGACCTCCTAAAACAGGAGATTCAAAAATCCAGCAAAGGATTTTGGAGTCTTAAGGCCTTGAATTCCCCCAAGAAAGAGGAAAAAAACCCCTAGTTTTCTTAAAACTCTAAAGAAAAAAAAGCAGATACCCTGCAAGAGAACAAATTGTGTGCTTATGCATAACTGCTTTCTTAGTCCTAATTATTTTGCCATCTGACCCTATCCAGCAAAAAACAGAAAAGGCCACAGCTTTCTGCAATCACTATAATAAATGATACAACCATTTACTAATTTATGTTCTGTGCAGATCTGACAAAATATTTCATTTTTCGAATAACAGATGAAATAGACACAAGGTGAACACCACAGCACATTTTAAAGTAGAAACGCTTTTAACTGGAGCAATTGCATTCATAATCTTGGGTTAATTCATTACTAAAAATACACGGTAAAACAAATATAAATATAGTAAGATAAATGTAAATGCAATTATCTACTAAAAATAAGTTACTATAATAAAAAACTGGATTTCCTGACAAGTGAAAGTATTTGGCCTGATGCCCTTCACTTTCACCACTACAATTACTCTTGCTCTTACTGAATAGGCAAATGCATAACCTCTCAACAAGGTTGATGAGCTTATCTTACTTACGCACAGGACATATAAACTGAAATTAGCACAAAGATTTTAGGTGGATTTCCAGTTTGTTTCTTGTGAACAGTCCTGCACAATTCCACAGCACAACTGCACCTCTTCAAAATCAGAGAGAACTAAAAATTATCAGACAGTAATAACAACTGCAGTTATTCTGGGTCAAAGGACAGAGGCAGAAAAAAAATTACAATGAATGATCAACCTCTGCAACAAGAAAAAACTAACGAGATGGGTATGAATCCAACCCTCCTGGGTTATCCCGACAACTTGCAGCAATGAGGCAGTTCTAAAGGAAGCACCTGGATTCTTTAAACAGACGGCAGGGGGAGAGGGGGTCCTTCCCACAAAGGGCTGCAGTCGGTGATCCTGCCCAAACCTAACTCCCTGCAATCAGGCTCCGGGCACCACCAAGAGAAACTGTCTCTTTCCAGATACTATCTGGACAACTTAAGCCCTTGATTTATTTGACTGCTTTGTTAGGTGTAACTAGGTGGAGTGACTCCATCCAAGGGCAAGGTCAGAGAAATTAATAAGATTATCTGATAAATACGGCAAAAAATATTTTAACTGAAAAGTAATCAACTAGCATATAAAAATTAAAGTCTAGCATTTCAATAAAATCACACAATCGTCAGAAGAAAAAGTATGGAAGTTAGCAACATTAGCATGCTGGTAGTCCATCTTTATTGTTTCTGTCTCCCAAACCACTTTCCCATTTCTTTAAGTGCATCAGCACCTTTATTATCTGTAAGCCCATTTTAGGGGTTTTTTTTCTCTTCTATTTTTGTTCTATTTCCTTCTGTCCTTTCTGCAAGTCCCCACACCACAGCTGTGAGTGCTGATACTTTTCTAAAGAAAAAGCAAAACTACCCAGTGTTCCTCGCAGGCTTGTCTAACCTCTAATGCTCTACATGCAAAAAACAAAACCCCCTAAGCAAACCAAAAACATAAAGAACCTCACAAGATAACTGTCAATTTAATCTTCCACCAATTTCTTGAACACTTTTCATCTACAAAGTTATTTAATCTACGAAAATCTGCAGGGCTAGAAATTCTGCAGGAATGGGCAGGAAATTGTTTTGGAAACACTGTAGAGACATTTCTGTAAATTGGATCTGCTGTAAATTATATTTTTATACGTTATTATATGCTTGTAACTTATATAAGAAATACATGGGTACAAAAATCATTGTTGTCTTGGTTTAAACAGACTCCAAACACCCTGCTGCAACTACGACAACACACAATGTGCCTCAACTTGGGCACTGAACGAATATTTTTAACAAAACAAATGTTTTCCGCTAAAGAAAAGATAACATCCTTAATTCATACATGGAAAGAAGAGTCAAAGGACACTGTGTGACTCTAAAAACTGGTATTTCAGATGACATATCCTGTGGTACATAACCAGACTTGAAAGCAAGACACTTACAGCACACTTACACCAACAATGTACCAGTTTATCAGCTGATCTCCGACTCCACATAACTGGTTAAACAAAAAGCAAAAGTATTGAAAAATACATTCTTTTATACAACTCAATCTAATTAAAATAGTCCACAACAAAAGCTCTTGATATAGTGATCATTACTAGAGTTTAATATAGAGAACACTGAAAACAAATTTTAGGGCACAATGTATTCAAAACAAAATAATTTTGTAAGTACTTAAATGCAAAATACTTTGCACGCTTCTTCTCCCCCAGAAGCATTAACTCTTCCACTTGCCTTAACAGGTCACAATCAAGGCAGCACACAGTGTTAAATTTGAAGTGCACGCTGGTAAAACTAAATGTTCAAATTTTGAATTGCTGAGCCACAGCACACCATCAAATTTTAGAGAGCCAACAATTTTCAGGATTATTCTCAAGAGGGAGATCAAGATAATTATTTACCTGCCAAGAGACGGCCCCCAAAACAGCAGTCGCGACCAGGCTGAAGAACACCAGCTGTTCTGAAATCAAACAGAAGTGACGCATTCCTTTGGATGCCATAACTCTGTCCAAGCTGTTGTTTTCTGCACGGTGGGTGTAGTATACCTTGTGACAGTCATTTAGTTTTGTGTGGAATCCCCAAAGAGTTATTAAAAAAATCACATGACAGATCATCCAGAAAATTCCGAAAATAGAAAAACCAGGTATCACAAAATACCAGAGATCTAAATCACGCAGTTTAAAGGCTGCAAGAATGAAAAAGGTGAGTTCTATGACTCCAACTGAGAGGACAGAAAGCCTTCTGCAA
>NW_020955273.1:78293-94911 GCF_003031625.1 Empidonax traillii
TTTAGTTTTGTGTGGAATCCCCAAAGAGTTATTAAAAAAATCACATGACAGATCATCCAGAAAATTCCGAAAATAGAAAAACCAGGTATCACAAAATACCAGAGATCTAAATCACGCAGTTTAAAGGCTGCAAGAATGAAAAAGGTGAGTTCTATGACTCCAACTGAGAGGACAGAAAGCCTTCTGCAAATTTTGCCACGGTACAGGTAGGGCTTCCATCGTTCAGTAACTGAAAGCCCACTGAAGTAAACGTCGAGAAGGGGATCAGAAATCAGGCAGCTGAAGAAACACGCCAAGGCAAAAGGGTTTGTGGGGATTTGCAGTGATGGAAAAAAGAGTAGGGATGCAATGGCTCCAAAAATTGCCAAATTTGGAATTGCCAAAAAAGACTTCATACGTAAGTCAATAATCAGCATGGCCAAAGCCATGACCAACAGAATAATACTCATAGATTTTTCTACTAGCATAGTTGTGCTGGCAATTGCAAATCCAACTAGCTCTAAAAATTCAACTGTTGTCAGCAGAGTCGGTCGATGATGGACACAGCCACAAATCCTCTCAACCAAAGCACATAATATCCTTAAAACAATGGCGGAGAGGAGCAGATATTTAGTAGCTTCTTCTTTCACATCCGTTTTGAAGGCAGAATTATTAAGAAAACAGAGAAGGCCAAGCAAAAAACCAAACCAAAGATTGGAGAGACTCAAACTTGCTGTTTCCATTGAAAAATAGTAGTACAATATGCTGGCAATTCCAAGAACAAAGAGCCCCAGAATAAATATTACCAAAATCAGTGCATCCGCAGTTTTTTCCCATCTGACATAAAGGCCCATGCAAATGGCAACCAGCAGGTTGATTCTGGCAAGATAGCCAAGGTATCTGACTGATGAGTGCATGTTCACTTCCCTGTTTGCTTCTTCTAGCCTTGTCATTGCTGCATAGAGACAATGACTAACACAGTAACGCAGTGACCTACACATGTAAACTGCAGTTAGGGGATTTCACCCACGTGACTGAAAGTAAATATTCGGGTTTCATTCAACAAACACAATGCAATCACTGCCTTCTGTAATATCATTTCAGTAACAGCGGTCCAGAATCCTCAAAGTTCTGGAAGAGAATTAAAAAAAGTTTTAGTGGCAAATAATTCCTTTTAATCATATGGAACATAAACATGACACACTCTTTCTCACCAAGGAGTTAAACATCTAAATTAACACATTAAAAAGACCAAGCAAGTGTGTTGTTGAAGGTCATTCAAACTGGGGTCACTATGAAAACCAATATAAAATGGGTTCTGCATAAATCTTGCTTCATAATTTGAATGAGTGGAAAACAAACCTGGCCTGTGCAGTTTTCCACAAAACTCACCCATTATATCTAACTATATTAGATATCTGTGGATATGCAAAATACTGCTATGATAGCCACTACCTTCTAGAACAGTACAGTATTGTTTTAAAACACTGCTTTATTTCACCATTATATTTGATAAGTTCTCACTTTATACTAAATCTTTTCAGTATGCTTTGCCTCCAATTCTCTCTTGTTCAAATGACAAATACAGAGGAACAAATTCCCATCTCCTTCCAACCCACAGCACTGACGTGTGATTACTGCTATGCTGAAGAACATCTGTCATGCCATCCTGTTTATCTTGATTCCTGAGGCTTTCTGGAACCCCTCCAAGTCAAGGGGCTCACACTATATTCGTTCATTTGGACAACAGCCCCACAGGAGCCAGCAGGAATGAGCCCTTTGCTCAAACGTTAGATCCCGTCTAACACCTGGCTTAAAATTTTGCTGTGATCAGTAAATTATTTTCTGGTGGGATAGGTAGCACCAGCAAACTCCCTTGCAGGCAAGCAGCTACTGTGACAGAACACTGCCAAGCGGAGTTTTGCTGCCATCACACCAGAGAAGCTCCTCTGGTGCTGCCCCATGAGCTGCGTTTGGTGCTGGGGCAGGGGAATACATCTGTTCCTCGAGAAAAGACAAATGCTGCTGGAGAACAACGTATTTGCAAAATGACAGCTTGGACTGCGAATGCAACCTCCTCTTCCTGGCTCCACTTTCTAGACAATTAGTAAAAATGTGCAGACCTAAACCACGCTATTAATCATTAGCATTTTTCTAAACAAAATACATTGTTAACTTTTTGGTGAAGAGGAAAAAGTTTATTTTCACGATTAATGCATCCCATCACACAGCTATTACCAAATACACAGAAGACATCAATTCAATTTTAAAGGATGTTTCAGTAACTGATTTGTTCTCTCACACACAGCTAGTTGTTAGCAATTTGTTATTCCTTGGGCTGTTTACACTAAGACTGTTCAGTGTCATGGGTGGTGGTGGTGTTCGTTTTGTTTTAAACTAATGGCCTTAAAGTTTTGGGTTGAACATGACTTACATATCGGCAAATCACATTTAGATTCCAAACGGAATGTAGACACCCACTTTTAAGTATTTATCAAGTTCTGCAAACATAATTTTAAGCAAAATTTGGAGTCTCAATACAGATTTAGAGATTAAGTTATCTAAGAGCCCTCCTATATGTAAAGGAACACCGCTCTCATAGTTTTTACTCTAATTTGTCTAAGAAAGTTGAAAAAAGTACCCAAACCCAAAGTTGGTTCAATAGTTTATCTTCAGCTGACTTTAAATCCAGGTGAAGTCCATCTAAAGTACTAAATCCGTTTTCCTACTGCATTATTCTCCCGATTTAGCACTTCTTTTTAACGCAATTCTGTAAGATTTTGAAACAAAAAGTATTTAGCTAACACATCAACACAGCAGCCTTAACCCCATGATGAATGGCTCTGTTAGTTTCCAGGGGTTCACATCGCGCCTGCAGCAGGATCTCTGTGCCGGGCGCGGGGAGCGCTCCCGGCGGGCTCCACCTGCGGGGCCGGGGCAGGTCAGTGCCGGCACCGCGCTCCGCGCCGCGAGTCCCGCCAGGGGCAGCCCCGGCACGCCGCTCTTTGCCGGCGGTCCCCGCGCCCCATGGGGGTGTCCCCCCCGCCGGGCCGCGTTGGGTGCCAGTCCCGCCCTGCCCCCGGCCCGGCCCGCTCCGCTCTCACCTCCACAGCCGGCCCGGGGCCTTCCCGCCCCCCGCGCCGGACGCCGCCATGTCGAGCCCAGCGCGGCGCTCCCGCTACGGGCCGCGTCGAGGCTCAAACGCCGCCGCGGCGTCCGGGCGCGGCCGGACAGAAGTATTTTTAAAAAAACCAAGCAACAAACCACCAAAAGCCCCACCCAAACCTATAACCTCCGTCAAGTAGTGCTTAGACACGGAATCGGGAAAACTGTGTTTGAATCAGGACTGCAAGGCCGAGTGAGCCCTCTCCATCCTCTAGCACGCAGGTGACTCGACCATCTGTGTTTCCTTACACTCAGTGTGGGAAATGCACGTTTTGAATTGGCCCTTGCAGACAGGCGGGCAAATAGGGGGAAGTTTCTGGATCGTAACAGCTCCACGGCTTAGAGAGGCAAACCAAGGGGAGTCTGAAAGAAGCTCAGACAGCTGCTGTGCAGAGGCTCTGAGCACTGCAGGTGGGCTGGGCTGCTGGGGAGATACATCCTTTGTTGCTGTAATTGCTTCATCCCTTACTGTGCCCACTTCTGGGCCCCTCAGAGCAGGCGACGTGGAGCTCCTGGAGTAGGTCCAGCAGAGGACAAGGATGACTAAGGGATGGAGCACCTCCCTTACAGAGGCAGCTTACTGTGGGAGTTGGGCCTGCTCAGCCTCAAGAAGAGATGACTGAGAAGTGAACTCGTCAATGTGTATAAATATCTAAAGGGGAGGGTGCCAAGAGGATGGACTCAGGCTCTCTGTGGTGGTACCAACCACTGATGCACAGGAAGTTCCACCTGAATATGAGGAAGAACTTTTTCACTGTGCATGTTAATGCACACTGGAACAGACTGCCCAGAGAGGTTGTGGAGTCTCCCTCACTGGAGATACTCAAGAACTGTCTGGACACAATCTTGTGCAACGTACTCGAGGATGGATGACCCTACTTGGCAGAGAGGTTGGACTAGATAAGCTACTGTGGTCCTTTCCAACCTTAACCATTCTGTGACTCATCACAACTAGCCCCTTCTGCCTCGAGTCAAAGGAGTACTAGGACTGACTGACAGCCTTAAACATCTAAACTTGACTGTCTGTCTTTCCTGCCTGAATCATTCAGACAACTGATTCACAAGAATGTCAGTTGTCTCCAGAATCATTACTACTCTTCAAATTTTAAATAAAACAGGTTAACAGGCCTAAAAGTTACATGGATTAAAAAACAACAACCATAAAAACTGCAACCCCCCCCAACCAACCAACCCAACAAAACAAAAAATCCACAAGCTGTTTCCCTTTAACAAACAGAACAGTGGAACTCTCATTTGCTTAGGGAAGGTCACATGCTTCAGATGCTTTACCATCATTCATGGACAACATTTAATTGGTGCTGTATCTAACTGGGATTTAGGAATACTCTTCAGGCAACTATTAATACTTCTTGGTGAATATTTTACTTAGAAAGTAAAAAAAGACAGCAAAGTTTCTGTGCAAGTTTGTGAAATGAAACCTTTCTAAAAAATCTTCTTGCTATTGTACAGGTCCAGAACAATTGAGAAAAACTGAGGAATCAAAGAAAAACAAGTAGAAAACCTGCTGCTGATTCATGGAGATATAAAAGCCTTAGAATGATCACTTTTAAAGCAAGTCAGCAAGACTCCCTGAAGCAGAAGAGGACAAAGGCCCTGCAGGAAGCAGTACTGAGCAAGCAGAAGAACAGAATATACCAGGTAGGCTCTGCAGTGCTGGGGACACACTTCAGTTCTGCTGAAATTGAATCTTCCTAGAATCTGGATCTGGGAAGGAGCCTCGAATTTTCAGTTCTTTGGCTTTCTTTTTCCATTGACATCCTTTTCTCAACACCTCCAGTACTCAGAATCAAGATATAGAAAAGTACAGCAGTGACCTCAAATGGGCAACCTTCAACAAGTGCTACAAAAATATTTCAGGGGGATAGAGAAGAAATTAAGAACATGTAATGAAAGATGAGAGTAACTGAATTAGAAAGTGGTCAGTCACATCCTAAGTGGGAAGGCAAAGGAATATGATACAGGATCAACTGGAGGAACTCCAAAAGCCCTTCTAAAAAGCAAAAATTTCAACATGAGATGTAGAAGCCGAATCAAAAGTACCATATTTAACATCTTTACTGGTTATAAAATAAACCCAAGACAACTATTCTCTTGACGATAAGGAAAATAATTCTGCATTGATTTCACTGGATTTCAGCATAAACAGATTGCCCAGAAAGAAAACATAATATCTCCCCCCCAAAGAATTTTTTAAAATGTTTTCAGGTTTTCAGATAGTTTTTAATAAATGTGCTTTGTTCTGAAAAAGTAGTGACATACAAGACAACAGAAATGCAAATACACATTTTCTTCATTTTCCTCTCGAGCACCTTAAGAATGAGAGATCTCTTGCCCACGCATAATTTTCAAATATTTCATAACCTAGAAATATTCTTCTTGAACCAAAGCCAAATATACAACAACTCCTGATACCTCCACTTGATTGTTCAGGGAGATATAAGTATTTATGCAAATCCCACTTTCTTCCTCCACCACAATCTACTGTCCCTTGTGAAAATAAATAATACAAACCAAAACAAAAAAGGAAAAAATCCCAAACAAACAAAACCACCAATGAAACCACTTCAGGTATTTAAAATGATCGTCAAGAAAACCAAGCTGTTATGAATTTCGGGTCCCTAACCCACAATGTTGTCACAAAACTGTCAAAAAGGTTTAAAGTTTGAATGTTAGTATTTTAAACCATTTGTGGGGGGATCAATCTTAATCTGAATTGCCTTTTTTTTTGGTATTAATCACAGACCAATTTACATTAGTCAATGCCAACATTTATGTTTGGTGAATCAGGACTCTTGCATGTTTAAACACAATTCTTTTTTTCATCAGAATATAATTGTTTGGTTTGTATTACCATATCATTTGGATTGAATAACAAATTTGAATCAGGTATTCGGGAATGCTTTAAATTCAAGAAGAGACACAAAAAGCTTATGTTAAAAAATACAGCACCGTAGTCCAGACCACATTTGAGTGTAAGCTAGACCAATGCTGGATTACTCTATGCAGGAAATAGTATAAAAGAAAAACAGGTAGGTCAAAGTGTGACAGTTACAGTGCAAAATTCAGTGGAAGGAGTAAGTTTCATTTTTGTAGCAACCACTGTAAAATCCACATTACAACTTTAGTTTATCTGGTAACTTCTGTACTACAACTACAAAACGTCAGGTTAATATGGTGTAAGGTGTATTTCCTCACAATTACCTGTGAAACTATATTAGTACTTTTTATCAATTTGCTGAAGTTGGACTTAAAACCATGACATGGCACCCAGTTCAATTCATTTATTAGGCACTTACATATAAATTTAAGAGCGTAACATTCAAACCTGAAAATTCTGGCTGTTATTTTTAAATGGAGGGAAATCTAAGCTAAACTCATAATGAATCCTCTTTTACTTTAACCACTGAACTGTTTTTTCCTGCAAAAGCCCAGAAATTCATTACACAAGTTAAAACTTTAATAGATGTAAAAATAGATGTTCGATCTTCTTCCAGTGCAGTCCAGTTTTCAGTCAGCTATGGAGTTTTATTTTTATTTAACTGAACAAAAGACTTCTGGGTCCTAATAAGTAAACAAATAGTGTATGTTACACATCACATGTGAGGTCTAAATACATGGCTTTATGCAAATATGTATATCCTTGAAAAACTTGTATGATTATGTTCGTTTTTAAAAAAATCAGTCTGTAGTTACCAGATAACTTCGGAGGTCTACAAATAAGGACAATTCAAGAAAAAGTTGTTTGTTTTCAAAATGCATAAATAATTTACTTTAAAACATGACAAAACTCACCCCATCCCCCCAAAAAACACAGTTGGAAGTGAATACAGAACACCGTAATTAGGGAAATACTGATATTTGTTAGTGCTTGTACACTCATAAAATCGCAAAACCAGATTCCAGCTCTGAAGTGAAACATAATCGTCTAGACGTACCATATTCCTCTGGGGGGAAAAGCCTCTTCAGAAATCTCATGTCTAACTGCTATTTACGCAATGAAATTACACAGTATGTATAACTACGGATGAATATATTCCAGTGTTTTGGTGTTATCTCAAGAGGGCTGCAATAAACATAAAATCAAATGTGCAAGCATTATAGTTTCTCCAGTCCGGGCTTAACCAGAGTGAAACAAATTTTGGAAAAAAAAGTTTTGTTCCATGATTAGAGAAGGGACATTTGTAACCAAGTGTCTTAACCTATCTGCACATTTAATTAAAGTGCAAATTATTTCTTCCTACATATACTTCTCAAAGCCCACCAACTCCAGTGCCTTAAGCTCAACCACATTGAGTTAAAATACTGAAACAACATTTAACAAATTAAATAGAATTCACACTTCACAGCACTAAAGAAAAGAATGGTACCTTTCTGAAAAAAATTTAGTGATACAAATCTAAAGAAAGTAACAGCAATTTATGCTATGACGTGAGTCATTTGCATAAAACTTGTATTTTTTTCACTTTCATACAAGAATAAATTTTAAAATTCAAAAGTAGAAAAAAATAGCAAACTCTGTAAACCATTGCATTTCCTTTATGCAAATCATTTTTGTGTGTTGAGCCCATGTTAGTATAGCAAAATTAGTTAAGCAAGAGGTTTGAAAGGGCATTTCAACAACTACATTAACTTAGAAGCAATATAGGATCTTCTAGCTCATAGAAAGGAATTGAACTAGACTGGCTTTCTCCAGAGTCTGAGTCATAGGGAGCATCAGGCAGCTCCATAAAACCGTAAGCTAGCTGTTCGTCTTCTGTATCTGACCGAACATAGCAGGAAGTGTTGGAATACTCCTCATCCTCTATACTGTTGAAATCCTGCGGGATATACAACATTCCTGGGTAGTTCCTGCTAACTAAGTCACTGGTTGTTTGCAGGGAAGTTTTTCTAAACGCCATCAGGTGCATGTGAGAAAACTTAGAATATTTGAAGCGTTTAAAACCCAAGGACTCTATGGCAATTTTCCAGCTTTTCATCATCATAGCCCGGCGATTCTGGTGAGATGAATCAGGAGTTATTACAAGCAATAAGCCATTTAATACGAGAAGTTCATGTGCCTTCTTGCAGCATATCCATCGTTGATAGGGTGATGGAAAGTAAGAAAGGAGGAGTGAGAAAACGACGACATGGAACAGTTCTCCAGGTAGAGAATCAATGGGATTTTTCAGTTGCTTAAGAAAGGCATCTATAGCATCTTGTGCCAGTTGGAGAGGTTGCTGAATTTGAAGATTTAGGAAGTCACATTTGTATACGCTCTGGTGGAATAACAAAAACAGAAAACCAAGCACCAAGGTTAGTTTAAAGAGCAAATACAACCAAGACCCACAGAAAAAATCAATGACCTCTCAGTTCCCTTGAGGAAATGTCAAGCCTGCTGAACATTCCTCTTGCTGTTAAATCAAGCAATCTAAAAGAAAAATGTAACACACATGCAAAATTTTAGATGTGCAGTATTTTACTAGAGATTTGATAGCTGAGAACTGTTAATATAAAAAAAAATTTAGCCCAAATAGAAAAAGTATCAATTCAACTATCTCACAAATGATTGAAGAACTCAGATAAGCCTATATTGCTTTTTTTTTTTCCCAGGTAGTGAAAGCCTTTTATAGGTTTTTATAAAGCTGAAATGAGTAATTAGAAACTAAATTTGAGACCTCAGTATTTTTACCAGTTCTTTAAAAAGAATCCAAGCAACTTAGTTGTTTGGTCACTTGGAAAAAAAGTGTCACTCTTTACTAGAACAGAAACGAAGAATGGTGAGGCAATATTCATGATAAAGTTACAGAACACTGACTGCTTCCCAGCAGTGACGTAGGTACATGTTTTAACTTTGCTGTAAATACAAAGTGAAGTGGTAAATATTTGGGCAATTATCGAAATAAGGTAAGGACTACAAATCATTGTACACTCAAGCTGTCAAACATAGGAAATGACAACACAATACAACATACAGAAGAGTAAATTCTTAGCATCCTTAATTACAAAGCATTCAAAAATACAAGCATGCTATTTAGTGAATTTAAGTTTTGACTTAATTTAAGTCATCAAAACCTAGGATTAACTTTTCATAAAAAATGTATTAAAATATATGAAGATATAAAGTTTTGATCTGATAGCAACAAAAATTGTTATTAATGCCTAGAGAATGTGTAGTTAATTACACTCAACAGGTAAATGAATGTGAAAGCAGACACAAAACTGTGTGGAGCACATCTGAAAGGTTACACCTGCTGCATTTTAATACCATGAAAATATTTGTAGTGTGTTTTATGAAACAATATTAAAACAAGATCCCTAGAACACTATTGCAAAGGTGTTCATTAAGAAACTGATATGCACAATTGTTTCCAAGTACAAGATAATGTAATTTCTTTATAAAAAGAAAAAATGTTATTTGGTTATATAAAAATCACAATCTCTTCTGAGAGTAGGCAAAAAATTAGAAAAAGTAATCAATGTTCAAAAAAATTGGAGATTTATATTTCATGAGCTTTAATCTTGGCCTTCAATAAGCAAAAAAACCAAGAAAAAGATTTGCATTATGTGACTACAACCAAGAAATTTTAATTGCAGTCATTATACCTGCAGAGCTGTATTACATTTCCTTGTAATACTTAGAATAGGAAATTAACAGTAGCAATTTCATGATATCCTCTATTAAGTTTTAAAAGAAGCATTTTGAAAACTAATTGTTCAGAGGGACATGCTAACTTTACTTAGAACTTCAAAACTTAAAAGACTTAAAACGTTAGTGGTTACACAAATAGAGTTGAAAAATAATTTAGACCGCAAGTACTTCTGAGTAGTGGAGAAATACAAAGCGGTTATGCAGAAATAATGTTAAAGACAATTTCAGGACTGAAGTATTTTCAAGTGGACTCAGAATTCTGTAAGCAGTTTTAGGACAAAAATGCCGCTAAACTGGAGTTTGCTACTAAACTCTAGATAAGGAAGTCTTGAATAGATGTTGAAGTTCCTCACAGATACTGAAACAGCACTCATATCTCACTGACATTTAGGAACACAGTCCTACTTATGTGAATAATTTTCACAGATATTTCAAAAAATATTCTGAGTTGGAAGGGACCTTCAAGGATCACTGATATATATATATTCTAATTTTTAATTCCAGTACCCTTCCAAACTCTTTTTTTTTTTTTTTTTTTTGTCTCAGACTATACTTACTCCAATACAACATCTGCTGCATATTCAGTATGTTTTGCAGCAGTATGAAAGTTTTTGGTTGGTTTTTTTTTTTTTTTTTTTTTTTTTTTTTTTTTTTTTTTTTTTTTTTTTTTTTTGGTAGATAAATTAAACTCCTCTAAGAAAACAACAACTGATTCCGGACTATCTGTATTTTAGGCAAAATGTTTGAAGGAGTAGCCAAAAAAGACTCTGGACTGTGTCAGATTACCCTAGCCTCAGTTTCCCTCCTCTTAGTTTCTCAGTGTACCTGGAAATGGGTACACACTGGCTAGCTAAAGGAAATACTAATCTTTTCTAGGTGCAGTTCCCCACTCTCTCTCAAAACTCAAAATCTTTTAATGGAAATATATTTTCATATTCATGTATCTACAGTTTACATCCTTTGTACGCAAAAGAATTCTAACATTTTGAAGACATTAATCCATTTGCTATATAACTAACATTCCACTTCCTCTCCTAGTACTTCCACAATTATATCCTTCTTATTCCTCAAATTAACTGAATTATTTTACTCAACTACTTAGCCTATATCCAAAACATTTCTAGATGCAGAAAGTGGATTAATTTACTTTTATTAAAGAAGGAATTATTTAACCCTCTACACAATATTATTCAAGACACTGACTCTGTAAGAAGACTCTGTACTTATCCATGTTTCAAAGAGTACTTTGGCACCTTGCCTAAGAGATCTGCTAAATCAGAAAATGTTACTAGTTTTTCTATTCTCAGCTTCTACCACAAGGTATCAGATCAATTTCTCAGGTCAAAGATGATAGTAACTACCAAAACAAACCTCTAGCTATTATTCCAAAAATCTTAAATCAGCCCATGCAACTGCTAGTCTAAAAATAAATTTATTCAGGGGGTTATGGTGCTGATGCAGCTCATAGTAGAGTCATCTTCAAAACATCAGGGCTTATTAATTCTGTTTTGGAGGTAGGCCTAAACTTATTCTAGCACATGCATTTGACTTTGCAAACTGTACTCCATGGTACTCCAAGAACACTTGCTACTAGGTTTCAAGGTGCCCTGAACAGGACAAAGTACCCAAAAGAATGGAATAAGTCAGTCAGCCTGAGACAGGCCTCACAGTAAATATGTGTGTAGCTACATGTACAGTTGCACTCTGAGAAGCTCCTGTCATGAAGCTATGGTACTATGTCAGATGACAAGAAATCAATTATCATTCCCTTGTACTGGGAAAGAGTCTAAAGAACCGGTTAGTACACAGAAATTGTGTATGTTCCTCCATTAACTCCACAGAAGTTACCTTTCTGAGCCTTTTCCAACAATGGCTTTGGTCATTGTATATTTAAATTGATTTTCATGAAAAAAAATGCAGCTTTCTTATGAAAACAGAACAATAGACTAGATAGAAAAATACTAACTATGCATACCCAAAAATTAATGGTTAGGTTCAACCGATATAACTTTAGGTGCCTAGGCTCCCAATAAAGTCACTGGAGAACTAGTCAATACAAAATTCAATTCATCTCACCATCAAACAGCAGACATTTAGCTTTCACTATTTTTAACAGAACTCCACTGACTGTAATAAGAACTCAGAACCTGAGATGCAGACACTGAGGATCTATGTATCTTAGCTGGAAATTCTTGCCACATATTACCATTTTGGATGCCAGTGGTGGCCATTTCAGTGGCCTGTGTCTCTTTTACATGCTGTGCCATGCCCAACAGCCCTATGCAGATGTCCTACAGACTCTGAAGTGGTGGAAGGCAACAATGTTTGGGCAACTGATGCCTATTTTTCTAATTTGGCAAGATGGAGTCCACTTGAAGGTTGTGTTTTACATGAAACTAATACTGAATTGCTTTTAAAAGCAATTAATCAGACTCAGATTTTTAAAGAATATCTTTTAGTATTTCTAAGCATATACACAAATACAAATTAAGTGTTAGGGGACTAAACGTGGTAGTCACAACAAAATACCACACATTACACATGTAAACCACACTGCAGCAAATACGAGAACACGGCTTTCAAGGTAACTGTTATTTTACTTGTACACTTCTTCTCACCTCTCCACTTCTAAAGAGGATTACCTTAGGCCACAGATTATAACAGAGCCTGATTTTAAACTGTAAGTGGTCAAAGGCTTTCCTGTTTTCTGTCAGAAATGTATTTCTGTGTCTTTTTCATTTTTATTCCACTTCATCATTTTGCTTGGTTGATAAATGTGATTAGCGCTGACAAAAGTTGGATCAAGAGCAGAAGACAGAAAGAACATATGATTACAGCAGAATTAATGCATTTGAAAACCTTACTACCTAGAGAAAATGAAGCAACATATCCCATATGTGCTGATAAATTTGTCCTCTAGATTGTGGAAGTTCAATAATATTACTAGCAATCAACAGAAATATAGAAATATAGCCCCTTACAGTGCACTTCTGATTACTAAAGCTCCCCAGAAAAACTCACCAAATACAGTCATTGATCATTTCCTTTTGTCAGTGAATGCAACTTCTGAGAGGTTCTTGCCTAGGCATAAGTCTACTTAAGTTTTATTTATGCCTTTTAAGATGCAAGGACTGAAATACCGTTAAAAAAAGATGGCTACTAAAATTTTCCAATTATAAGATTAATCATGCCATTATAAAGGCATAGCTCTTGAAAATATAATATTTTTAAAAGAAAACACAACTAGGGTTTAGAGTCTGTTCATGGGAAAGGATGTAGTAGGAGTGCCACAGTTCTTATTATGGCACAGATATTTAGAAAACATACTTAAGTAGTAAAAATACTTTTTTCATAGTAATTTTGAGACATTCTAAAAATAGAGAATCAAATTTATAATAAACTCAGCAAACATTACATACCTCAACAGCTGGAACAATGTCTATGCCAACTGTAAGAAATTCTTCAAACTTCAGAAATGGATTAAAGCAGCTACCAACATCAAGTAACCTGATCTTTCCCAAGGAGTGAAGGAACCTAAGAAGCAGCAAGAATTCAGTTTTATCCAATGTTATTTTTAAAACTATATTCTGAATTACGATTTCAGATAGCTAATGCAAAAACAGTCTCACAGAACACCACAGTAGTGACTAATAGAAGTGAATGTCTCACTTCAGTTGCTGAGATACCTAAAGAACCAAGCTCCTTCAGTGCTCAATCAGAAGAGTCTTGTTCAGAGCAGCTGGAATATTATCAACTTGTGTACTTGGAGTAAGTAAGTAAATAAAAAGGTAAATTGTGTGTCCACTAGATAGGCTTTCTCTTACTGCTTTGTGTTTCCCACTTACCTTTTTCGTGGTATTTATTGGTGTTGAAGTCACACTAGACACCACAGTTAAAACTGCAGGAGTTGAAAAGGGAAACTGGCAACACTATGAACTACATAGTTGATAGTTCCATTTTAAAGGGCAACTGAAGTCAAGTGACATAATTGGTTTAATGAAGACAAGAAAACACATTCCAAGGTAAAAAACCCAACAACTATAAATGAAAGCATTTAGTTATTCCTTGCAAATTTAAAACAATCTTTTATTTGCTTTATGTTAGGTAACATTTTCTTTAATGGATGACTGCTGAAGGTTCACTCCAATTCTGTTCCCAACGGATGCTGTCAAAGAGCTAGATCAGTCCATGCAGAGTCACAAACATAAAAACCAGCTGTTCAAGTTGTAGGGAAGTTATTCTAGACATTTAAATGAAATGAAGTATCTCCTCAAAAATTCTAGGCGCAAAAAAGTCTATTCCATGCTATGCAATTAATTTTCGTTTTGAGAATCCAAAAGCTTTTTAATGAGAAACAGTCAAAAGCAGCCATCTAGTTTGGGAAAGAGGGTCCTAAATCAGAGTACTTCTGAACTACTCAAAAATAAAGAGTTATCCTGTAAGAATTCTGGAGAATATCTGCCACTGTGTGATGATCCCATTCAAGGTGAAATTATAAATAAGAAGGCCGATGTCTGCAATGCTAAATACTTAACTATGCTACAAAACAACAGAGGTAAAAAAAAAAAAAGGTGGTGGTGGGGAAATAACTTGAGAAATTATGACTTCATTACTTACTGCTTAGACTGATAGAAAGAGGATGACATACTGCTAAAGACACTTTAATAGACAATGCTGTTCCAGAGAAGCACACATACCCTTTCAAAACTTCATGGGAAATGAAAAACAACAAACCAAAACCACACACTGAATAACTGGCCCGTCATCTTCTCAAACAGATGCAAAAACTTACTGAGTTAAAAAAACAGAGAGGAGTGGGTGATCGGAAAGAAAACAGCAGACTGAGGAAACAAAGAGAGGACATTCTACTGTCTGGTAGAAGCCCCTATCACAGCACAGCAGAAGATATGATACAAGCTGGCAAATGAGATTTGCCTTTTCTTTGGAAGCTCTGATGTCACCCATGACCCAATGCAAAACCAATCCGAAATGCCGTTATGAAGATAAAAGACATCACCGGTCTTTTCTTGAAGCTAAATACATAGTTTAAGAAGAAAAAAAAAAGATGTGTGGCAACTTTTGAGGATCGTGACTACTGACTTACCTCTGAAAGCATTCTTACCTTCTAAAGGACAGCCTCCTTTACCAATGCCCAGAGTAACATTCGTGGTCTTCAAGTTTGCAACAACAGGCACTTTTTTTTTTCATGACTAAGGCAGTTACTACCATATATAATGTAGCATCAGGTAACATCAATGCACCTGTACAGAAGTACTGGCAATCAGCTGTCTTGTCATCGTTTAAAGGTTTTGCATTGTCCTGGTACTTATCTAACCTGATATGCTGCCCTCTTAAAAGAATTACAATTAGAATTAGAATGTTGCACTCAGTTATCATGAATATTAAGGACTCAGCTGTTACATATCCTACAATCAAAGACATATTTTTTATTTTCCTTGCATTCTGAATTTAGAGATCCCTGATGCTTATTCTTTCTTTGCTATTGCAAAAAACCAGTAAATGCTGGAGTTAAACAATTCTGTTCCAGTCCACATGTACAAACTCTACACCCACCTGTTCTATAAAGCACAACTTGATGACTGCATCCACACAATTTAAAAAAAAAAGAAAAAGAGAAGAATTTATACAGCACTACTACCACCCAACAATTTGAGCTTTTTCTATTGGATCATTTACAGGGCTGCATTAAAAAAATTTCCATGATGGATTGTAACATATTAGAACATCCAAACTCCATTAATAGTGGCAAACAAAGTCATAGCTTTCACAGGGACTTCATGGAGAAGAAAATGGTAATAAACCTTCCAGTAAGCAAATGTTATTATTTTGATTCAAGTGTCTGTAGTCAAAACCAATTGGCATCTCCAAAATATCACTTGTCATGTTTCTGGGAAAGACTCAGCTCTAGAGAGATAGATAACTGCAAAAAACTTTCAGAAACAGATCTGCAGGGCCAATGGAGTCCAATCAAGCCATGGCGGTACTCATAGCAACAACAGAACACTATGGAATACTGCAGAAAAAAAGCGCCTTTCATCATCAATAAAGAGATCTAGGCTCTCTGGGCTCCTTCCAGACTCCCAGTCACCTCCCAGAGAGAGGATGTTGGAGAAGCAAGAGAAAACATTTTGTTGCATGTGGTAGAATAATAAATAATGCCAAGTTTAAGTATTTTGCTTCTGTATGGAAGAGAAGATATCCAGGACTTACTTCTCTTGAAATACCACCACAACCAAGGCAAATGATGCAACAATTATCTTTAAATTAAAACTACAAACATTACCAAGCTACTCTGTAAGCTAGTACTGTGTGTGATTTCAGAATGAAGATGACAGCAATGTTTCCAAGCTTTGATGACAATAACATTGTAATCTATGCAAGAGAAATTTGCATAGTGTTGAGGCAGATCCTAGTGGTCATAAATCACAAATGTGGACTGAGGTCAAGTGTAGTGTCTTTTCCCACATAAGGGTAGTACAAGATTTCTCAGATCAGCATATCTCCTTGTCTAGCATATGGAGACATTAATGGCAGATTCTCACCTATTCAAACATGAAAATGTATGTCTTTATATGCTTCTGCTCTGTATGAGAGTCCAGTATGGTAACAACAAATCAACAGACACCTGGGACCACAGCAAATATAACAAGAGAGAATATGACTCTACTATGCAGAGAAAACTTCCCATAAAAAGGAGAGACAGACTCCAGAGATCTAAACATTCTCCTTGAGTGCCCCTGGTGGTGCAGTGGTTAAACCACGGCGCTGTCAACGCCGAGGCCCGGGTTTGATTCCCAGTCGGGG
>NW_020955273.1:95014-118457 GCF_003031625.1 Empidonax traillii
AGATGGAGCTCGTTAGCCCTGTAAGGCAATCCATCTACGTCCTGAGGACCTCGCTGCCACCGTCCAAGCGTGCTTGGCCCCGGCAGATGAACCTCAGGATTAAAGGGTGGGCTCAGTTCCGCGCACACTGTGTCTCACCTAAAAAATCCAATGCGCAGGCTGGAAGGTGTAAAGACCTTCCCCGGTTCATTACTTTACTTACTAAACATTCTCCTTTGAAGCATTCAATGAAATACTTGTAGAGATCAAAATTAAGCCGCACAGCTCAGAACTGCCTGATTTCCAAAAGAGCTCACTTCACCTATGGTAGAGTGAAAAATATCATGACGATGTATTCTGTCTTCGTATTTACAAAACCTGCATTCTTTGCTGCAGCATTATTTTTGACTGCTTAAAGGGGGACACTGCTTCACACTACTAAAGCATCGGAGCACATTTCTGGAAACCTGTAACTCTGTATTCCAAACTAAGCAGAAGTCAGGAACTCTTATGTACCACTAATGGACAACTAAGACATTTGATACAGGGCAAATTCACTCTGATAAGTGTGTCACATCTAAGGAGTCCTGTAGTCTGTGTTCAATGCAAATATACTTTGAAACCACAAAAATAGCAGCTTCAGATGCTCACTTGTATCTTGACTTCTTATTGCTTGTCAGGTTTTGCTGCCTCTTGGAATAGTGGTACAATGAATCACTTAGTAGCAATCCTCAGACTGTCAGTTATCAGTAGGAATGAGATACTAGTTAGGTGACTGAAATAATTTTGAAGCTCTTAAGAAGCACTTGGATCCTGTTACCAAACATACACAAAGTCAAGGACCACTGACTCTGGTGGTCTGAAGATCACTAGTTCAGATACCTAACTTTTAAGACTGTAACTCTTAACTCAGATTCCTCAGTGAAACTGTAAGTGTAATCTACATGACAATCAGTGATCCCATGAGCCACTCAGAAATGTACTCTTGCTGAATTCATTGTTAATCACCCTTCAATGTCTTTCCTAATGATTTTCAGTCAAGACAACATTAAAAACATGAGAAGTACTTTGCCACCATAAGCAATCTCAAAACGTATCTTGACTTCAAAGTTCTGTAGGTAGTAATGTGCAGACAGAAAACAAAAATGTGAACAGTTAAACATCAGAAACTGGTAAAGAAGGGGACATAACCCGGAAAAGGAGTGCATTTTAAATACATTCCCACACTTGTTCAGTTTAAGAACTTGTCCCTGCCCATGGCAGGGTGATGGGGACTAGATGATCTTTAAGGTTCCTTTCCAAACCAAATAGATCTATGATTCTAACTTAATTGAAGGGACTGCAGCTCTTGATTATTAGCCCACTTAAAAATGCATCTATTATTCAACTAGGTGCTAAGTACAGGTAAGTAACATTTTCTCTTTGAAGAAGATAAAAAGAGAACAGTTACATGATCATAAAAAAAGTCACCCATGTCTGAGACAATTCACTTCAAGTGCTGATGTCCTACTTTACAGTTTTAAGTTACTCTACTATTTATCAAGGATGCTATGAGGAAACAGTTCAGAAGCCCTATGATGCTGCCAGAAGAGCAGAACCAAGATATACATCTGGTTCTGAGTGGAAACACTCGTAGGCCTCAAATCTTTCATAACATCCACATATAAAGATGTCCAGTGGGAAGGTCTATCTTGCTGAGAAACACATGAAAGAAGGAATGATAGGTTGTATCATCAGAGGTCAAATCAGCATCTCAGAAGAATCCATACAAAAAGCAAGACTGCTTAATTTGACAGAAGACGAAGAGAAACAATACTCAAAAAGAAAACAAGGGAGGGCCTTATTTATTGAAGGGAGGAGCTGTTAACCAGCAGACAACAGCCACTTTTATCTTGCAGGACTGAGTAACTTTGATGCCCAGCTTCACAACAGATGCAGTTGTAATGTTAGAGACATTAAAACGTCTCTAATTACATGTAGAGAACTCAGTCTGGGATGGAAGGAAGCACTGTGGACAATACATTACTTTTCATATAAATAAAAAACAAGGACTGCTCACATTAGTTATTTCTGAGAGACTCATCAATTTTATTCTGGCAGAGGTGAGTAACCTGAGCAACTGTAACTGGGTTCATTAAAGTAGCTGACTGGCTTTCTGATCTGCAGCAAACTTTGCATTTCTGGTTCCTACAATATTTCCCACCATCACCTTTAAGAGCTGAGTGCCTGAGTGCCTACTTCTCTCCACTTCTCCCAGCATCTTTTTTACTAGCTGTTGAACTTTTATTACCAAGTTAGCTTTGCTCCTTACCAAGTACAGGACAGTCTATCTATAATAACTTGCCAGTACAGGTAAGTTCAGAAGGAGTTCTTAGCTGGTTTTAATACTACTTGAGAGAGGATTATATATAGGAGGAACAAAATTATTGTCTTTATGCTTACCAGAGTGAAACAAAAGAGTCACAGTCTTAGTCATTACTATAGACAAACTCACAACTCCTATTTGTAGCATTACACAATTGGAATGTAGATTAGACCAGTTATACCTTACTGATTTAAGGTCTGTACAGCTACTAAAAACCTTACTATCATTTGTTGCTTACTCGGGTATTATAAAACTTGCCTTTGCCAGGAATGTCTTTATGGCTGTATATATTTTTAAAATTTTAAGAATGAAAATAAAAATAATCATCACTCACTATATTAACAAATACTTTGACAATAATTTATAAAATTTCTCTATTAACTACTTTCTATACACACAAGTCAGAACAAAAGGGAAGGCTACAAACCACTTGTAGCAAGAAGGAACTCAGATGAAGTTAGCTCTGCAACAGCCACTAGTAACTGCAGAAAGTATGAAGATAGAGTATATGCAAAGAGAACGTTAATGCTTTTTGACAGTGCCTCCCACCAACGACAGAAAAGCTTTAAGTAATGTATGATCATCAAACCTATTGATTTAAACAAACATGAGAGACACAAAAAATACCAGTTCCTAAGGCCAAACGTGCTAATAACATTAGAAACTTGTTCATTCTTTTCCTAGCTGATACTACATCTAACTTCAAGTAAGTGCTGATCACAGAAGACATGCTACAATAACGGGAAAAAAAAATCTCTACACAACAGAACAAAAAATCAGTATTGCAGGCAGTTCTAAGAACTGGTCTATAAAGAATATAAAACAGGTCATAAGTGTAACGTTTATAGACTCTATGCTTATGCTTTCATTATTTTGTTGTATTTGCAAAATACAATTTTTTTCCATTACAAGTGGAATAGCCACAAACATGACCCATGTTATTTAGGAAAAAAAAAACTGAGGGTGAGACTTCACTGAAATAATACAGTTAGTCCTGAACGCCAAAAATAAAATTCTTACTTGAGTGAAGGTCACAAACAAAATTAAAACTGTTGTTAGGAAAATACCTCAAGGATACTACAACTTTTGCAGAGCCAGTCATCAGAAAGCTAGCACATTAAAAGTTAAGTGTTGTAATTCAAAATTGCTTTTGAAGTATATAATTGGAATCAAGAGTTTCTCTGCAATTATTTATGAAGAGAAACTTTTAAGTACTCTGATATTTACATTTGGCACTTAGTACTTACATAAGCAATTGACTTTTCAACAGTGCTGAACAGTCATTAGATTCTAACTTAATTAACATCTCCCTTATTTCACCTCAAGGTTTAATATAAATTGCATTACACACCAATGACATTCTAGAGTGAAACTGCTCTAGCACTTAAATGAAGACGACTAAGTTGTCAATCTCAAGCAATTTTTTTTATGGCATCCACTGAAATATACTACAACATAAGAACTTCTTGAAATGTATATATTCACATGAAGATGCCCCTTCTTAACTATTAAAAACACATCCAACTGATCTAATAAAAGATGGGGAAAAATGTCAGGGTAAATTTTAAAACTCAAAAAGGGGAAAAAAGTCTGGAAAACAAATAAAACTTACTCTTCTGTCATAGTTTCATGATTTGTCAAACCAAAGTTTGGCAAAGGATCTTCAATCTTGGGAGTCTGAGGAACATTTAAAGCTGGAGTGGTCTTAGAAGCAAGAAGGGCTCTTTTTTCATCTTTCTCAAGTGCTTTTCTTTTTCCACCGTTCTGAAAATATTCTCGGCATACACTGAAAAAAAAAAAACAAAAAGAAAAATTCCCCAGGAAAACTGAATGCTCTTTTTGGTCATTATTATAGGTAAGAAACAAACCAAAGGTTTAAGAGATACAAGTGCTGTCAGCTTTTAAACAAATCTGGGTTTTACTGCAACTTTGGTAAAACAGCTTTAGAAAGGATGCGATACACCCAACAACACATTTGAAGTCAAGTGGTGGGTTGTTGTACTTTTTTTCCCCTCTCAAATTAGGCCATAAGTCACAGCTGAGTAAACAGATTCAACACAGTTTTATCTGGATAGACCTTTAAAACAAGACAGCAGAAGTCTTGTCAGAACATCACCAGAGGGTAAACTGCAGCAGTCACCTGAGCACCACAGTTCTCCACTGAGGTGCGAAGAGTTATTAAGTAGCTCCCTGTAAACACATAAACAGAGGATTTTGAAACATCCGTGTCTTGTCAGGCACATAATATGAGGGAAAAGAAACATAATCCAGGCTTATAGGCTAACTTACATCCACCAGTTTTCAATTTTATTTGAGTTTGCCTGAGCATTTTTTAACTAACAGATATCTGGAATAGCTGTATTATTGTGGAAGACCTATTTTAGCTTTCAGTTTTCTCCCATGCTTAATTATTTTTCTTATAGAAATTGGAATAAAATAAGCTAGTAGAACTTTAAGAGAAATGTTAGCCAGTTTAAAGAAATTAATGTTACCAAAAAAGTTAAATTACACTGGCATACTTCAACCAGTAGTCAACATTAGGGCATGAGAAGCAAGCATTTTGTTCGAGAATAACTGAATTTCATCCACAAAACAGAACTAGAACTGGTAACAATTTGTTACTGTGAAATTAAAAAGCCTGACTCTCCCTTCACAATACAGTATTTTTAATTAGATGCGTCAACCAAGTATTTGCACGGAAAGTTTAACAGAAAAGGTACTTGTTTGAATAATTTTTGAAATTTTAAGAATTTGAATAATTTTTGAAATTTTTCAAAAAAAATTTTGAAAGTTTTACGAATAACCCATTTTTATGATGCTTTCTTGAAATTCACTCCATTTTCCTCTAACAAAGCAGTAGAGGTTTGAAGGAAACATTCCAGAACTCATAAATTCAAGTGTAGTTTAGTTATATCTTATACAAAGCAGATACAAGATAACAGTATTTCAGATCGTAAAATTCTGGAAAGGACGTGTTGGGATAATGCTGCATTTAAATCACAAATTGCAACAAGGACTTGGAATTCATAGGCCTTATTTAAGGTTTGGTGGTATTTTAGACACCAAATATACACCATATAAGATGTGAAGGATAAAAAAAAAGTCATTGGAGTTGCACTGAGTTTCTTAGATGGAAACATACACAATCAGACAGGTACAGACAGAAGTCACTTTACTTCAAGACAGGTAGGAAAGAAGCACCTTGAATCAGAAATGTATAACCACAGAACCAGTAAGGTTGAAAGGGACCACAGTGATTCATGTGGTCCTACATCCCTGCTCAAGCAGGATCATCCTAGAGCACATTGCACAGGATTGTGTCCAGACAGTTCTTGAATATCTCCAGTGAGTGAGACTCCATGACCTATCTGGGCAGCAGAGTCACACAGTAAAGAAGTTCTTCCTCATATTCAGGTGGAAATTCCTGTGTGTCAGTTTCTGTTCACTGCCTCTTGTCCTATTGCTCAGCCCCACCAAGAAGAGCCTGGTTCCATCCTCCTGACACCCTCCCTTCAGGTACTTCAAGACATTGATGAGGTCCCATCTCAGTTGTCTCCTCACAAGGTTGAACAGGCCCAGCTCCCTCAGCCTTTCCTCAAAAGAAAGGCTCCAGTTCAGGCTGCAATACTACCAGACATGTAGACTGTAAAACCATACCAACTCCACCCATTAGAGACTGCACATATGGAAAGACAACAATTCTAAAATTAACAAAGTTAAAGCAGAAGGAGTCAGTCACCTAACTTGGCAGGAAAGAGAGTTAAAACAAACAAACAAACAAACAAACACAAAAGAGAACCAAAGAAAACCACTTGAATTACTGCTGGTATGCTAATTACAGTGTATTTTACACTATACTGGATTATTTATTTATAAGCATGTGATCAATTTAGAACTACTTAGTTTTGTGTGTCATTTAGTCAAAAAAATTAAACTTGGAAAGAAAAATCTTTTTCCTCAATTTGTGAGTTGCTGGTACCACTTTGTTAGCACCTTCCACTCTCTTTATTTTTATTCTAGGTCTTCTTCTTATTACATCTCTTAAAACATTCAGAATCAATGGCAGTTTAAATAGTGTTATAGTGCCACTGATGCTGACATATAAACCACAACACAGTTCACAACCTTGGGAGAATGTGTTGGTTTTTTCCTCCACTATTCATGTTATCACCTTTTTAATTCCCTAGGAGCTGGTATGCTGCCCAGCTTAACACTGTTGCATGGAAAACCACCTACTCATAAAGTACAGTATAAATTCCTCTTGTCACTGAGAAGGCTTTGTTTCCTCATTTTTGGTACTGATGCAAATCAGTACTTTTTCCATCTTTCTACCCCTGTCTATCATGTCAACTGAGTTCTCATAATTCTATACTCTTCTTCACTGACCTTCCTCATCTGCACATAAGACACTATCAAAGTCAACCACAAGAAGAAGCATCTTCTACTCCTGGGTTTTCCCTGGTAGACAGAGGGCCAGAGCCACAGGAAGGCCCAAGAATGGATAAAATTCTTCATATTCAGATCCTAGTCTGCATACCAGTGCAGTTCCAGAAAGTACAAAAAAAACCCCAGCCAAATCTTCCTATCCAAACAAAAAGAACCCAGGTCACAATGCACTTCGTAACCACCAAGGGTTATCTCCCTTTTGTGCTTTTCTGAAGGCACAGTGCTTCTGGCATGATTACTACATACTGCCCTTTTGGCTCCTGAGCCTTCAGAGGAGCTGCCTGTGTAGTCCCCTTGTGGAAGTGAACCTCACACTCACTGTGGGGTAACAATGAGCACGTGGGCAGGCACTGTGCTAGTAGCTAACCAGAGGTAATGCACTCTGTAGGTTACCCCACAGGAACCTGCTGATGTAGCCACATGTTTAATTTCATGGCCTTTAAAAGCTGTCACTGGTCACTGGTTTGGGTATGCAGTAACAGAAGATTCTGCATTTAACAACTGTCTCAAGTAATGAACACAGCATCTCAATTATCTACAAAGAGAAAATTAAGGAACCTATTTTATAATTCTGAGAACTGACATGGCTCCATTTTTAACTGACATTTAAACATTCAGTTTTTGATGATACAATATTAGGTTTACAATTAACATACCTGCTTGTGAAGAATTGTGCAATGTAAATGCTACCTGAGCTGACACTTGCTACAGTTCACACAAAATGTGAAGTAAGTCTTTCAGGTCTAAACTGTTTTAAGTTTGCTGGCAGAGATTCAGGTCAGGTTTCTGGGTGAAGTGTGCAGCTCAATTTGTTGCTTTAAAAAAGAAACAAAACCCCCAAGAAAGAAACAAAATCTATGTATTTCCTCAATGAAATCTGTTTTCCATAGTTCAAATTTCACATGGTAAATAATCTGTTCAGACTGAGCCCCTGCTCTGCTATGTGGGTTGGACATGTGAAGGAAGTCTCAGTAAGAGCCAGCATGAATACATATTATTTTGTTAACACTCTCCAGCAATAAAAGCTTAGTTTTCAAAAAGAGTGATGACCAAACCTAAGCATTTCAATAGAATATAAAAGGAAAAAAATGAGAGTGACATTGCCAAAAAACACTATATGAAATTTAAAAGCCATGACAGAATTGGTAATTAGCTCTTCTAAATTAAATTTAATTAAACTAAATTAAATGGTGTGGTCAACTTTTATCATGGCAAAAGACAGTTTCTGATAGCTGTAATCAATGCTTGAGGATTTCAAGCACCCAGTTTTACTGGTTAACTGACACAGTCCATCTCTTTCTTTCTGCTTTATGAGGAGAAAGTGAGCTTGACTAATTTTCCTTACGATATTTACTAACCAAAACCTAACACTGAAGATGACTTTCAGTGAGGACACAGAGAAATAACAAACTTCCCTTCAGAGCTGAAGGAAAGTCTGGACTTCCCATCATGGTTTCTGTCTCATATTCAACTTGCCATAGATCAGGACCTCCAGGTCCCTTTCTGCAGTTCTGCTCTCCAGTCTCTCATTCCCTAGTCTGTATGCACATCTAGGATTGACCCACCCCAGGTGCAGAATCCAGCACTTGTCTTTGTTAAACCTCATACACTTGGTGATTTCCCAGCCCTTCAACTGTCCTGGTCTCTCTGCAGGGCCTCTCTTCCTTCCAGGGAGTCAACAACTCCCTCCAATTTGGTATCACTGGCAAACAATGTGTTTAACAGCAAAACTTGAGACTGCCATACAAGGGTGAACATTGAACATCATCTTTTCCTATTTTAAATGGTTTCCCTTCTCCTGCTTATGCCACCTCCCTCTTAATTCCATTCTCCTGAAAGTGAAATGCATTCATCAAAAACCCTGCAAAACAGTGTTTAAGGGGCTTGCAAACATTCATTCATTCAATCTTCCAAATCAAAGATGATCAGTTTTCCAGTTCTAGTAGAGACCTGTTATTCTCAAAGATCCTGTAAGAGATTACTTATCCTTCCCTCCTTCTTTTGACTAGACAGCTCCACTGTCTAGAAAAGAACCTTGAGGCTTTTGTGGAAAAAATTAGAAGATTTTTCAAAATTTCTTTATCATTCTTGGAGGTGAGCTGCTGTTTGTTATTTTTTTAAATGCAGTGGCCAAGGTGATACTTTGTCTAAGTGTAATGCTAAATAAAGTCAGAGCAGTACTTCACATATCTTGTTGACAATCTCATTCACACCCTGCAGTATGATATTTGCCTTTATTGCAAAAGCATCCCATGTGTGCTTCATATTCAGTTTGTGCCCTGCTACAGAACCCAAATGGCTTTTCAAAAGACCGACATGACCAATTGTTCCCTGGCCTGTATTTCTACAGCTGATAATGTTTAATATAGTTGATAATATTTAGTATATTTAACAACAGTGTTCCATTTTAATTCTGCTCTCAGAGTGACAATTCCTTTCTCTTTGCAAATTTACAAATGTAATTAATAGACTTTATTCTAGCAGACTTCTAATGAAAGTATTATTAGTTATGGATACAGAGCAGACACTAACAGATTCCTTCTCAGTAAACGACATTTTAAGATAAGCTCCTCACATCTATTCTCTGCAAATTCTTCTAAACAGTTCTGTACTCACCTGACACTAATTTCAACAGGACCATATTTCTTCACTCACGAAACAGTCAAAAGAGTTTTTAAAAAACAATACAGGTCCAGACACTGTTTTGTCACTATAGCAAAAAATAAAATCTGCACTTTAACTATTTAAAAAAAACAGTCAAGTCAACACAAGTCTTAACACTGATGCAAAAGCAACAGAAAGAAGTAAACCTGCTGGTCTAGCTCATTTTGTTCTAACTAGGACCAGAACAGGCTGGTATTCACTGCCCACACAAAGGTTCATCAGCCTACCTATGCCAGCAAAAATTAAAGAGTTAGGACAATTAGAATAAGCACCATCTTACCCTACTTCAGGGTTCTTCTTAATTTTGTCTTGTAATAGAAATGAAACAGAAGTGTCAATCTGCAAATACCATTTACTATTCACAATTTTCTAAATATATAAAAAGAATGGAAGGAAAGAACAGTTGACTGTTGCTCAGGCTTTTTACATCACTGTTCAGGGGATCATTAACCTGGATCTGTAAGTGGATGAAGTTTTAATCGCTCTTCTGCTGTCTCTCTCCCCAGTTCACAATTCTATAATGTTGCCTTGAAACAAAACCGGTCCCATACAACTCAGCATATGGCCATCAGCATAGTCTATAATCTACTGCTTTCCATCTTTTACAGTTTCTAGAGTCTGGATATGTGCTTCTTTAAATCAAAACTAAAGAAAAAAACCAGTAACTTCTATGTCATCTGGTTTAAGAAGTAATGTCTGAATTTTTCCAGTACCTTCAACTAAATTGCTAGAAACTTTTGAAAGGAGAACTCGGCAACAAAACTGTTATTCTTGATCCTGAGAAGTACATGGAGCTTTTCTAGTTGTTATTCTGCACTCTCTGATTTATTTTATCAGATGCTAATAGAATACAAGGAAAATGAAGGAAAGAAAAAAACCCACAAAGCCTTTTGTGCTGTTTTTCCTTTTTTACTAATGGTAAAAACACTTCTCAGTTTCAGATCTCTGAAAAGATCTTCCTTCAAATTAAAACAAAACTCAGTCTCTCCTTTGTTCAGCAGGGATACGCTGGTGGTTCCAAATTATTTTCAGCATTTCAGTCCCAAATTAAAATTCATCTAATATAAAACAGCTCTCTTCCTGCTGTCATGGTGACACAGTAATAAGTATTGAGCAAAAGCCTTCACTTAAGTTCTCTTGCATGCAATTATGCATTCAGGCACAAGGAGGAGTAACAACAAAGGGACCTGCCACCTGTCTGGCACACCTCTTGGCACTGTGAGAAGGAACAAAATACTGCAGAACACTAAGTCAATCTAGTATGTTCTGGTATTTAGCAACCCAGGCCTCGGTTTATTCCGTGACACACAGAAATGAAAAGTACCCCCCTCTCTTTCTGCTGATGTAAAAACTTCTGACCCCTTGACTTTGCAAACTGAAGTCACACGCTTTATCTGAACTTAGTATTTTAGTGTTTCTTAATGGGTGAATTCTCTTCCTTATACAAGCTCAGGCTGCAAGGCCCAAACTGGACACTTACTTAAATGTTTACTTTGTAAATGATCTATAACAGAAACCAAGCGAGAGCCCAAAACCTTCAGTACACAGGTCATCAACTGTCCTCCCCTGTCCACAAAGAACATAATCCTGTTCTACAGGGTAACAGACAAGCTTGCCACAAGCTGAGGGAATACTGCTTAGCTGAAATTAAGTCCACACAGCTCTACTGAAAAAGGTTTCACACATTAGATGACAATCAAATTGTAAAAAAATATCAAGCAATGTTCCATGGAATCTGCCCTGGGTCCTCTACAACTAGTTTTTTCACAGATAACCTGAAATGCGGAACAGTCAGTTCCAGTTCCTTAAGGGATCTGAGAGTGTTGCTAAACCAGTGTAGGGTGGGGGAAGACACTGCAAGAAATTACAGTATTAGAATTCAGTAGGATTCAAGAAAGTGTAATGTAGAACAGAGAAATACAAGTATCAGCATTTCCACAGAAGTAATGAATAACACAAATACAAAAAAACAACTAGCAACTGAGGAAGCCTGTAAAACAGAAACAGGCAGTTGAGGATCACAAGTGATCATAAATTAATGCCCTGCCAACCAAAAAAAAAACCCAAACAAAACAAGCAAACAGAACCCAAACCAAACCACCACCACCAAAAATACCAAAATCACACCAAACAAGATCAACAGCATAAACAAGAGTTTACTACATCATCAGTAAAATCTGTTTATTTTATTTATCCCTGACCAGGACACTGAAATGTTCTGTCCATTTTTAGGTATAGTTTTTTATAACCAAATCACCTCTCTTGTAATTGGGATAGAGATACACAAGGCATGTCCAGAAAGAGGTCTATAAAGAAACACTTAACTATGGTGGGTTATATTCAAGCTAAAGGATAAAAGATTGGTAAGTAAAGGAATGCTTTTCAAATATGTAAAATTCTATGGTAGGAAAAAAAACCCCTAGCTTGTTATTACTTGCTCCATTCCCAGAAGCCAGAGAACACCTCAACTTCTCACTAAGATGTACTCTATATCAACTGTTTCACAGTCAATCATCTCTCCTTTTTTGGGCTCAAGGGAATTTAAATTTAATGATACCACATTTGCTATTCTTTGCTGAATTTTGCTCAGCACTTTGCAACAGTCACCTGCAGGTCCTACAGACTGGTACACCAGATTACTTTTTACTTTTCTGAAGTCATTTGCAAAGGCAGGACCATTGATAAACTCTCTTGCCATTAAAATTTCAACAGCAATTTGTTTTATTCTGCTGTACAGGTTCTATAGTATGTCTTGGGCGCCAATTCCTTGTATGCAGCAATTCTGAATGACCAACATTTCTTCTCTTTTAAGAATTTATTTTCCTCAAGGATTGAAATAGTTTAGCTTCTTATTTCATTATGTCACAATTCAGATAAGTCCAACAAAAAATAAATGCTTATGACTAATAGGAATTTTTAAGTTTTAAATACATTTGAAACAAGTTTCATGGTGGTTAAAGTCTGTTGCAGGAGATTAAGAATCGAAAACTAAGTACCAGAGATTTGCATTTAGAGATCAAGCACTATTATACACATAAATCAAACCAAAACCCTGAAAACTAAATTTGAGCTACAATCACTGCATTTACTCAGTTTAGGTTAAAAAGCATGGAAAATTACTTCATAGGCCTACTTGCAAACAGTTTCAGTATGTCAGGAAAAAAAACACTGTTTGACTGTTGAAAATATTGCAAAACAGATCATCTCATGACAAAAGTTATCTTGATAAGCTATTTCCTTAGTAAGTTGGAACACTAAGAAGGTATTGGTTTTAGGAAGAAATAAATAATTAACACGTTGTAGAACAAATTTAAAATACTGGCAAAAAAGTCAGAAACACTTAAGCTTTGTATTATAAATAACTGCAAGTAGAAGCGTTCAATTGTGTGTTTCAAATACATTAAGATTTACCTGCAACACCATTCAATTCGGCCTTCCCCTTCACAAGTTTTTGCCCAGTGATTATCTGCAAGGTTTTTCATTGCCACAGCATATTCACACAGAGTTTCCTCATCCTCACAGTGCTCACGCCAGATCTTATCAAAGTCTCCCACTAAACAAAACAAAACAAAACAAAATGCACATCAGATACAAAGTCTCTCATTATCCCCATGGCAAAACACCCATCTTCCAGTTCAAAACTTACATAATGCACTAAGAGATTAGTTTACCTGCTCTGAACAGAAAACAAGGTCCCCTTTCTCTAGCTAAACGCAAAATTCCAGGAGCAGGAAGGGGCTATCAGGTACTTGAGAAACTAGAAATATTATCAGCACAGAGATTTTGTTCAGCTTGTTCTCTGAAATTAAAGTCCCTGGGAAGTTTCGCTTTCAGGTTTCTGTGCATGAGCATTAACATGACAAACATTTTAGAAATAAAAGACTGAAAGGTTTGTTACTAGCATTCATGTCCATGGCAAATACTGTGGATGATCTTACATGGAAAAGCCAAAAAAAAAATTTTAACCCAGAATACAGATTTCTTTGGATACACTGGAAAAGAAATTCAAGCCTTCACTGATTTCTGTCTAATCAAGCCAGTCCCAGTGAAATAGCTTCTTCAAGGACAATACTGAAGAATCAAACTGGCTCTGATCAGGAAATCACAGACAAACTCATCTGCTGATCTCTAGGGACAGATTTATTTCCATGCTCGTTCACACGCTGAAAAGAAGTCTTGCAGGTTAAGTTCTGGCACTTCAAAGTAATTAAACATGATGATTTTCCTTCTTTTGCGGTCAAGTCTCCACTTCTCCTAGCCTGCTTTACGTAATGTACTGCTAAACAAAAATAACTAGTAGTGGCTAGCCACAATTCCTATTGTGCTTTCTACAGCATGCAAACCCTTGGTGTACCTTACTAAAAGCATGTTTCTGCTCTAAGAAAGAAAAAATACATGTTCACTGGTATGATGCTAACTTGTTTTGTGTTTCTTAATCACAAATGTGTGCATGCATCTAGAATATATGTCAATCTGTAGAATAAAGATTATGTACCAATTTTGCACCTACAAGTTAGTAGAGCTAAAAACAAGTTTTCAAGAGTACAGCTGTACTTTAAGGTTTGATTTGGACGACAAACACACTTCACAACATGGTTCCAGAGCCAGTTTTTGTAGCACCTTTACCTTAGAAGGTAATACTTTAAAATTGTATCAGGCATAAACTAACAATTAATGTCTGTTAAGGCCTGAAAGTAGCTTATGGAAGGACCTGTCCTCATATCAGTAAGAGATTTCTGTTTCTAACCCACTTATGGTAGTTTCTTTCACATGCTTTTTTTTAATTAGCAGTAAATAATTTCTTTTGGTGGTAATCTTTTTATTTTTTCTCTCCTGTGCAAAGCAGTAACAAACCTCACCTCGTGTGTCCTCCACTTACAGAAAGACTGGCTACGATTGACAAGTATAGACGTATACTTAAAAGATTTAAACCACACACTCATAGGTTACTCCCTATTTCAGTTTGCTTTAGGGATGTCATAGCAATTTTCTCTTAAAAAAATAATCATCCAGCACACTTGTACAATCATCAAAATGAGTCAAGTTTAAAATTATGTGTTTATACTCCCTTGTGTGAGATGGCAGTTAAGATGGAAGGGAGTGGCTATGATTTAGTTTTATCAAAACAGGGAAGCTATGAAAGAAATCACGTACTCTGCTTGTTATTCAACAAGCATATACAAGAAAGTTATTGCACTGGACAAAAAGATAAAAAAATAAAAAAAAGGTGTAATACTGAATAGCATCCCTCATTATTTCTCAAATGATCCAAGTTCAGAGAGATATGCTTTATAGAAAAGGTACGAGCAGGCTGACCACTAGAGCAGAGAAAACACCCAAGTCACAGGTAGGCCCCCACAGCGGTTTCTGATAAAACCTGTGGGCCAGTTTCCGAGAGCTTTCAGGAGAGTCTTATGAACAAACAATCATGCAGAACAGAATTAACTCTACTGAGAAAAGAGAGCAGAAAATAGCATAGATAGTGGTCTACCAGCAAAGGGGGAAAAACAAGTACAACTCTGAGGAATCTGTATTTCTCGTGTCATTGAAATGCAGAATCTATACAGCCCCACGTCAAGAAAGCACTAGCCAAGTTCAAAGTGATTCTCCAGAGCCAATTAATTCTGGTGCAAGTAAGATAAAGTGTCATGGTTTCTCTGACACAATACTCTGGATCTTATTGCATCCTCCAGACAACTGTGAAATGCTTGAATGATCTGCACTTGCTAAAGATTTTTTTTAAAGAATACGTGGCTAATTAGAAAGTGAAAAGTAAATGAATGAAGACTTACTGAAGAAAAATACCAAAAATACAGAATCCAAAGTTTAATACTGTTCTTTTAGTTCACTACTTCATCTGGTCTATTCTTAAGCAATTATTCAATTGCCAAATAACCCTCTTCCTTAAACGTTAAGAAATAAGACAGATGGGAAAGAAGAAATATGCAAAAACCAGATGTTCTTAACTAGCCAGTCCTTACTTACAGCAAAGCAGTGATGTCTCCTATCACCAAATCCTGCTCTCATAGCAGCTCTTTCTTCCTTCTGAACAAGGCACAGATTTGCACCTCTCCCTCAAAGTCAGAGGAGGGTCAAACGCATTCACAGATAAAAGATCTTAAATTTAGATATACAGCAACAGACCCAAAGCTGACAGACATCACGCTGGGACGTGATCTTTGTGTTACAACAGAGCTGCCTACGACAGTAACTGCTTCTTGGCTCTGGGCTGACAAGAAACTGAATGATATGAATAACATAGGATAGAGAGTAGAATGATACAGGAGAGAGATGCAGAACAAAAGTGAAAAATTCATCACAAAGTAATTTCATCACATATTCTGTATCAAGTCAATTCTTGTGTGCACTTCTGGTTTGTCTTCATTTACCAATACAGAGATACAAAAATGGCTACGTGGGACAGATACAGCACAGCTTTTGTACAAGGAACACTTAAATAGAAGAAAGAAGAATATAGGTAAAAGCAGGAGAAGACATACCTCCACAGGATCACAACTGACAGGAAATGTAAATATGGAGCAACTGTCTCATTGCTCTAGGAGTAGGGGACATTAAAAAAAAAAAGTTATTTCCTCATAAAATGTATAATTAAGCTTAAAGTCCATGCAGCTGGGCAAACTATGAAAAGAAAATCCGTATTTGGATTTTTTTTGAAAAACAAACTCCATATTTGAAGATGCAATTTCTACCTCAGGACCTCCTAAACCATGAAATCACTGAAAGGCAGAATGGTAAGCAAGCACACAGTGATAATCCAGCAGCACATCTCACTTATTCTTGCCTCAGTATCTGCTGTTAACCACTGTCAATACTGACTTTTATGATGCCTGTTTCTCTGCCCTTTCATGAATAGAAGCTCCAAAACAACTGCAGATAAAAGGGTCATCTTAAAACACTGGCACCATTGTGCAGGGACTTTCAAAGAAGGGTCTGAAGTCAAGCTTCCCTTGAGCAAGTAGCATGGCAATGGATTGTTTTGTTTGTTTTTTTTTTTTTTCCCCGCTATTTTCCAGAGTGAGCTTTGAGAAGACATAAATGGGCATACTAGTTTCACAGGAACCTTAAATCCAGAATCATGCTCCAATACTGAGTTGAAAATGCAAATAATCCTTCCTATCTCTTGAGATTTTGAGAGTGACTACAATAGGTCTTGCAGCATCCAATTTCAACCTGATACCCAGAACACAGAAAAGCTACGTATTAATTTTTTTTCGATCAATACATTATAACCCACTGTGTATTAATTTTTCAAGCAACACATTATAATCCCTGTGCAAATACTGCATTAACTCTACTAGAGTTAAACATTTATTTATGAATCAATAAATTCTTGCTTGTGTAACCAAAAAGGCAGTAAAATACGCAGCAAGGTTTGACCATAAAACAAATAGTTACTAGAAAAATAAGACAAATAAAATCTTCTGTTAAGCAATCTGTAACACAGCAAATAAAATAGTAATTTGCGGTACGCTAATCTAATTGAACAAAAAGTCTTGCACCTTTGATCACATCTTAAAGTTAATACCTGATTTTGTGTATTACTTTTTTCATCTCACATACTCATGACTATACCATAATATCAAGTTTAAGGCAACTCAGCACTCTTACTGTGCACCTAGAGATCACCCTTTAGGCAATTTAAAACCTCTTTTGAGCACTGAATCTTCAGAGATCTTCACATAGCTCAGATCTCCATCAAGGAACCAGTTATGCCAGTGTTCAGCTGGAAAGTTTGAGTGGCAAACCTAGCTCATAACACGAGTTTCACAAAGTCAAATCACTATAGTGACGTTATTTTAGAATTATTTAATATTTGCTCTACTTTATGCAGAATTACCTAGAAAAAAAAATTACCTACTTTTCACCTTGAACTATTCCTTTAAGAACAAGAAAGGCCAAAGCCCACTACTTCCAAGAATTCTGTCAGTGACCATGTGACTGACCAACTTGTTCTCTGTAGCACACCCCTTTATTAATGCAGTAACAAAAATCTAATACTATTTACCTAGAACAGATGAATCCATCTAAATATTTTCCACCCACATTAATACTGCCTGCAGAAGATCCGAGTCATAACCCTGAACTCGCCCACAGAGTAATCAGCAGTTGCTGAATACTGTCACAAAGACAACAGGTCAGGAACATGGAAGTTATTTTTCAATTACAAGATAATTTTAATTGTGGGAACAGTAATGGAAACCTAACATTAGCTGTAAGTTTCAATAACTGAAAACATTTCTAATAGAGAAGAATCAAGATTGGTAAGAACTCCCCTCATTCCACATTTATTTACAAGGTCTCATCAAAGCTCCCTAGAACAGTGTGAGAAGACCATTCTTGATGGGATAATCCTACACCATAACTCTTCTCTCCCAGAAGTCTATTATTAGGAACAAAAAAATCAGCTTTCCTCCCTCCCATTTTTTAAAAAAATTATTTCATTTTTAAAAGACACTTACTTGTAGAGTGTTACATTGAACTGTCATTTAAAGCATGCTTATGAAGTAAACAGAAAAATTAATTAGTCAATTATTCTCCAACTTCTGACAGAACAAATCATATCAATTGGTATTTTTAACAAAACACAACCCTCAGTAAAATAAAGGAAATAGAGTTCAGTTTCGCTAAAGGTAGTATTTTTCATTTTGGAATGGAATAAAACCCCAAACAATGGTTCTGAATAATTCTGTTTTATCAAGCAGTAAAATATTTGTCATATAGAAGTATAATAAATATAAAAGTATTATCTGCACTCAAAAGAAGGGATGTGTAATAACTATTTTCCTTAATTTCATTGGTACTCTTCTAAAAACAGTGCTGCCATCTCTGAAAATCTCAAGACTAAGCACAAAATACTTCATCCATCACCAAGTAAACTTTGCGACCCCAAATTTAACTGACACTGTGCATTTAAGCCTTCAGGTACACTCAGTGCAGGTTTAGATCCTAAGCAACAACTACGTCTAAAAGAAACATTATTTTAGCACTTGAGAAAAAGTGGAATTAAAACTGCCACTATTTCCTCTTGGAAAACTAAAATATTCTGAATTCAAGGTAGCTGTAATTGAGGGGAAAAAAAAAAAAACAAAAGAGACCAAACAAGGGTTTAAGGGCCTGAAGCCTTAGCAAATACAAATAATGTAAAAAATCAGATTCAATACACTCCTTTTTCAATACCTCCATTTACAGCAAATTGCCTATTTTCTTCTCTACCAGAGCTTTGATGGCTCTGGTAGAAGAGAAAATAAGTTCAATACACTGACTACCAACGAAAGACAGAAACAAAACTGACACGTTAATATTTGTATAATGGTTATTAATGTTAATAATAAATTAATAAAAATAAATATTGATCACTGTAAAAAAGCAAACCTATCCCCACAACTAATGAGTGTCCATGACAACACTGGATAACTTCAGATGATAGGCTGCTGGCCATAGCAATGCCTAGCAAAATATCTGACTTTTCTTTTTTGTTGATGGCAATGCACCGCAGAATGAAAAAAATCCATCTCATTTTCAGTCTCTTAAGACCAGCTCTCACTTACTGGAAACTGTAAACTAGCTTCTACAACATATTAAACAGTAAATGGGAAAAGCAGTCTTACACTGTTCACTAGGCTAAAGCTCAAATTAACTTTCCATGAATATCTGACAAAAATTTCCTCATTAACCTTGTCTGTTGAAATTTAGCTGTACCACTAATGTATGGATGCTGTGGCAATGATAAGAAAATTTAATTACATGAAGAGTATCAGCAATTATGACATTCATAATTTTCAGTATATACAAGATAAACTTACTGAACATCTGTCTTCTAAAAGCATATCTAGCATTCCTTATGAAAGACATTAGGTATTTTTGGCTTCAATGTTTTCCAATTTTACACGTCTATGTACAGAACATGAACTTCAACTTGGACAAAGTTCAAGCAATCAGAGCTAATATTTTCCTTCTCTTGGCTGACTAGTTTTGCTTCACATTTCTCAGGATTTACCTGAAATACTGCAGAATAAAATATAAAAAACCCAAAGTGCAAGAATCAGTGCAAAAACTCAGCATCAGTGTTCCTCCTTACTTACACAGAAAGGATTGAGTTGACCAAAATGTGGATCTTTACATTTGACCCATCAGATAAAGTTCCTATCCATCTGTTTACGCTAAACAGACTCAGAGGGCACAATTCATCTGATATTTCAGCATCTACAGGGTCAGCTCAGATCAGCTTGAAGACTAATCTGTGCCTCTGATTTGCTACAAGTCTCTGATGGCTGTCACACAAACACTGGGGAGTCTGTTTCTGATAGTTTAAGCAATTACTGCCCCCAGGTGTTGGATCTACTCTGCTGGAAACTTCACTCTCCTGTTCCCCAGGTCTGACTTTGTTGGATGGACTACGAGCTCCACCTTAACACCACCAACACAGAGATGAACGCTTTTAACAGAAACTACTGAATTTGGTAATTTGTGCAAATGCAGGAGAAAAAATTGGAAGCAGCTGATGCATAGGTACAGATTTTATTATGCTGACGCTGCAATAGGAGCATGAACTTCCCTGCTGGGGCAATAAAGGAGCAGGGAAGAAGGTGACATAAACCTGTTTGTTCAAAAGGTGCAAACTTGTGCTGCAGCCGGTGCTTTTTCAAATTTATGGGCTAACTAAATGATAGCAATAATTAAATCCTGCAAAATGTAAAATATTATGGGATTTATAATGAAAGCTTCACTTCAAAACTGTGGTGTGCAAACTTTAAAGGCAACCATACCTTAAACCTCATGTCATAAAATAGTATCAATTTTCATTTTAATTAAATAAAATTTAGAAGTATTTCAGCTGCACCATTTCAAAGATGATAAATGCTTGTCCTAAATATACTGGCATGCTCTGGGACTATGATATGACATGAGTCACAGTACAGAAGTACATAAAAAGTCAACACACTACACTTGTTAGTAGAAGCAATTCAACAAGTACAGAAATTAAAAAATAAGACAAGGTTCAGTTTTGATCAATCTCAAGAGTTAGTTTTTAACCAGAAAAAAAAAAATTAAAAAAAAATCAAATCCGTTAGATGACATGATGCTGACTAAACTGTAGCAATTCCTTAGTAATAGCAAAAAATTTGCTGCGATGCATCCCTAGTTAAGAAATATTGCTCTTGCACTTTGACAAGCATGCAACTTCTGCAAAAACATGTTAGCTTGCAGTTTTGGACCATACTGTCGCTTTTCCACTGGCTCATCTTCAAAAAAGAGGGAAACCACTGCAGAAATGAAACAAAATTATAGCAATGGTGACAGTTATAAGCAACTCAGATAGTACTCTAGCTTACCTTTTACAATTGTCCATTAGAATACAAATCCTGCTAACATCAGCAAGACAAATGAATTCTACAAGAAATCAGCTTATTAAAATCAAGCCTATGTAACTTCTGTCAACACACGTCTCAGTGTCTCAAGGACAGATCTAATGCAATACTTCTAAGAGAAGACAATAACTTAAGATCATATTACAGTATCAAGGGCTTTCTTAAACATATCTACCCTGTGCAACATAATAATGTAGCTTTCAGAAGGGCAGTCAACGTGCTTTTCCATCTAATAACAAAATTAATATGCAATTCTATTTTAATTTAATTTAATTCCTACAAAGCACTGAAGTCCATGTAACAGCAATTTTACATGTTTGCTTTTTTAAACAAAATGGAAACTAGCTTCACAGAACTCTAGTAAGTATAAGAAGAGGTAGAGAGTTTAAAAAAAAGGAAAAAGAAGACAAGACAAGACTGGAATAATACAGAATAATGCAACTGCTTCATGAGTAGGTGAGTGCACCGTGCTGTGGAGTCAAGACACTTTCCCTGTGTCATGAGCTGCAAGTACACAAGCAAGGATGTGGGTGTTTTCTCTTTGCTTTTTCATACTCAGGTTATAATTCAAATTGCACTGAGAAATTACAGATTATCTGTTGATTTTTTGCTTTGCTTTAGCAAACTGCCATCTTTGATTTTTTCAGGCTAAGTTACTTGCCCGTTAGCGTCACCGAGTATTAGAGAAAAAAAGAATCCAAGAAAAGATCCTTCAGAGGTCAAGCATGTCTTAGTATTACAATTTCAGAATGGCACTAATGGCTTTTAAGAAGGAGATTCTCAAATCTGCTTTTAGAAGCCTAGAGAGATGTAGGTAGAAAAGACATGAAAAATAAAATTCCTAAGTTAAAAGAACCTAACATGAAGTACAAATGACCACTAATCACTAGTAACTTGTAAGGACCACCTACTATTGGACTAGTAGGTAATGGGTGGAGCTATCCTTGTTGTACAGATGTGATGAACTGTTGGTTTGAATTCTCAGTGAAATGACATATCATGTTGCTAATTTAGAAGGACTGGAAAAATCACTCTAAAGTTTTCACTGACACATGATTTACAGGACATACAAAGTAAAATGAGCGTGCTATTGTGTCTTTTGCTTAACCAGTTACATACAACCTACCCTTGCACACAAACTTGCTCTTTGTTGAGCAGTAGGCTTACAATGACTTCCATGTAATTTAGGCTTTTATCTGAAAAAAATCAGTTGTTACAGGGATCGGTCACTTTAAAAAAATAAAGTTAACACTGCCAACGTTTGTCTGTCTTAATCTGCAGGCACTCTGGAATAACAGAGAAACACATAATGCTAAAAGCTGGACTCCTTTGCCAGATTTTCAGTGTTTGAATATATTAGGTTCATTCTCCCAACATCTGAGTGAAGAAGGGAGATACTTCAGTTTTGGCTCACCAAGGCCAAAACAAACAGCAACATTCAGTCAGTGTCTAGATAGGTAGGTATTTGTGCCCAAATCCCATGAACTGGCTCCAGGGGAGACTTTGGAAATCCAGAAGGCAGTATGACCTTGTTTCTTCAACCAAGTGTCATAAGCAGATATAGAGGAGAGGCAAGAACTAGTGCCTACAACAGGAAGAGATCCCCATTTTATGTGTGTCCTTCTGCAGGTACACACCAAAGAGCTGCGGACTGCAAGAATGAATAGACGAATGTTCTACAATCTGTGCTAGCATTTCAGAGAGGTTTTAAAGCATTTCATTACCCCCCACAGGAACCTTGCATAAGGGCATTAATACTGATGACAAAGTAGACTTTCCAAGGACTCCAAATAATTTATTTTACAACAGCTTTACCCCAACCCTTTTGCTTAGTGCTCCAGCCTGAACTACTGCTCTACGACTGAAGGACCAGAGAAATGTACATTTCACAAAGACCTGTGCCTTTCCAGATCACCATTCAATTTCTCTTGGCATTCATGACCTACTGTCCTCGCTCTTGCAGATCCTCGGTTTGGAAAACACGGCTATTTGACTGGGACGCTCCCTCCCAGCCAGGAAGGGGGCCGCCCTGCCAGAAGCTCTAGAAGAGCGGCACAGCTCCGGCAGCTCCAGCCAGGTGCCCTCGGCGGGGCTGCGGGCACCGATGGCAGCGGCGACCCCGCTCTGCCGGGGAGGAGCAGGAAGCGAGCGCGGAGCTGCTCCCGGCCGCTGCTCCGGCCACCCTCCACCCTCTCGGCAGCGCCAGGGGTACCGGGCCGGCCCGTCGGCCCCGCCCGCGGGGGGACACCCCGATCCGCCGCCGGCGGGGGCAGCGGGGGCCCGTCCGGGGCGGCCCCTCCCCCGCGTTACCTTCTCGGTACTTCTTGCGCAGCCGCCGGTGGACGCTCTTCACCACCCCCGACAGCTTCTCCTGCTCCAGCTTCCGCTCCTGCTCCGGGGGTGGCGGGGCGGCGGCGGCCCCTCCGGGCCGGGGCCGGGGCTGCGGAACGGCCTCCATGGTGTTCCCGCTGCTCCGCCGCGCACGGCCCGGCCGAGGGGCGGGAGCTGTGCCGGGCTGTGCCGGCCGGGCATGCGCGCCGCCCGCCGCTCGGCCTGCCGGGACACGCAGTCCTGCCGGGCCGGGGAGGCCGCGGGAGCT
>NW_020955273.1:118488-120071 GCF_003031625.1 Empidonax traillii
CCTCCGGGCCGGGGCCGGGGCTGCGGAACGGCCTCCATGGTGTTCCCGCTGCTCCGCCGCGCACGGCCCGGCCGAGGGGCGGGAGCTGTGCCGGGCTGTGCCGGCCGGGCATGCGCGCCGCCCGCCGCTCGGCCTGCCGGGACACGCAGTCCTGCCGGGCCGGGGAGGCCGCGGGAGCTGCTGCTCCCGTCCTGCCAGCCCGTCTCGGGCTCCTCGCCGCCCCTCCTCCTGAAAGGCACGGGGCTGGCCGGACGCCCCAGCTGTTGGCTGGGTTATTGCCACCGAAACTTCTCACGCCCCACATCTGGAGCGGGTCACTGCGGTGATCGGTAGACCAGCGGGAGAAATGAGGGAGGAAACACTCTACAGGGCCAGGGGCAGTGCAACTTCCCCCCTCCCCCCCATGTATTACCTCAGTTCACATCCTTCCCAAGAGGCCCCCGTAACAGATCCCGCTGTGGGTCCCTTTGACACAGGGGGGCAAAACCCATTCCCCACTTACAAAAGACCTTGTGGAAAAAAACAGAGTTCAAAATAACCTTCACGCAAACCTGGGCAGGTTGGTGTCCGTGGTGTGGGCGCGGGCAGTTGAAGAGCACAGTTTTGTACAGGTTTCTTTATGTCTTCGTGGAGCTGCCGGGCCCGTTCTCAGCAGAGCACAGTTTGTGACATTTATTTAGGTGGAAATACACTGCTGGAGCAGGACCAACACCTGCAGCTTGCAAAACTGCACTTTACAGGGCAAAACCGTTGCAGATTTCTTTGCCCAGCTTCAACCTTTCCCCAAAATTTGAAGTACTTCAGCTTTCTCTGTCAGTCATTATTAGAAATAGGATAAACCATTTCTCCCAAGATCATGGCAGGGAAATCTGCCATGAAGGTGCTTCCTTGTTTGCTTTGGCCAGAAGCAGCTAATTGTCTTGTCTGAAGATGTTAAAAAACACAAAGGAGGTAATTGCGGCTACAATTAAATTGGTCACAAATCAGATGCTACTGAGTAGGGTTAAGATTTCACCCTGATGAGAAGTCAGTGACACATACAATTTTATGCAGTGGGGTGTATAACAGCTCCACATCAGATGGTCCCACCAAAAAGATTTTACAGCTAATCACAGAGCATGGTGATTTTCTGCTTTTCTGATGAAATTCTTTTGAAGGTGTGATTGTCAAGGCAAAACACTAATGTCCAAAGAAAAGTTTTTCATTGTTATTGACTACAAAAACATCTGTTTTTCACCTGACTCTGAGCTAGATAGGCTGATACTGCATCCCATCACCCTGAAGTGCCCACATAATGCTCGAAGGTTCAACATTTTCAGCGCTGATATTTCTCAGAAAGTGCTTAAAAAGCTTCAGTATAATTTGAATCTTCCTACCCTATGTTTACGTGTTGTTATATATTTTATTGTCAGAGTATTTCTGTTTGGTTTGGTGGTTTTTTTTTTGTTTTTTTTTTTTTTTTTTTTTTTTTTTTTTTTTTTTTTTTTTTTTTTTTTTTTTTTTTTTTTTTTTTTTTTTTTTTTTTTTTTTTTTTTTTTTTTTTTTTTTTTTTTTTTTTTTTTTTTTTTTTTTTTTTTTTGTTT
>NW_020955273.1:120369-151906 GCF_003031625.1 Empidonax traillii
TTTTTTTTTTTTTTTTTTTTTTTTTTTTTTTTTTTTTTTTTTTTTTGGTTGGTTGGTTGGGTTTTTTACTCAAAATACAGGACAATGATGGAAGGAGCATGTAAATTTTTGCTACTAACATCAGCATTAAGAAAGGAAAGTCCAGTGTACTGTTTGAGTTATTATTTAGCTACATTTTTCTTTTAGTTTTGAAACTGAAATAACTGATGATGAAATAACTGATGTTAATGAAAAAAAACCCCAGTATATATTAATTCTACTTTGACTTGGAAAACATCCAGACGTCATCTTCTGATATGTATTATTGTATTCCATATTCACCAGACTAGTTCAGGAAGTTAAATCTGAATTAGAAATAAAGCTTGGTGCTAGGGTTAATGATAGCTTTCTGAAATATTTTTATTTCCAGTTTTATATGTAAGTCCACATAAGAAGGATTAAGATGGTGTAAAAAGAGATTACAGCGATAATCACTAGGGGATTCAGTTAACGGGGAGCCTACATGGTGGTTAATGTTCTTGACATTTTCACATTATGTAGGATTTGGGGAAGCAGAGAATGAAGAGGAAACGCATAAGCCAGTCTTCTGCATGTGGCGTGATACTTAGGAGAGCACCAAGAGAGGCTTCTCAGAAGAGGAGGAGTACCAGAGTGACAGAAAAGAGATGGAGGCTTTTGGAGGATGCCTAACAGATACTGCTGTGGCATCAACCCCCCCGGTCATGAGCCTCCAGACTTGGAAATGTTACCCAGTCAAAATATGAATGTGCCTGTGGTTTGGAAAATCAGAAATTTAATTGTAGAACTGAAGAATTGGGGAGAAATTGTACTTATGTGAACTATTCTCTCTCAGAATAATAAATTACTATTTGAATGAGGTTATCTCTGTGGTTTTTCAGTTCTCAGGAGTTCTTTCTAAAACTAACAAAATGGTTTTAAATACAAAGTAGCTTTATCACAATTATTTCAAAATTTATAGTATTAATATTAGGCATACCTTATTACTATGATTTTTCAGTGTACAGTTTTACATGACTATCCCTTTTTAATATGTTGCTGGTTTATGTTTTCAATATTTTGATTATTTTCTGATATTTTAGAAATATGTCAACAAATGAAAGAATACAACTCTGTACTTGCACAGACAACTTTCATATTTAGAGATATAAGCTGTTATTAAAAAATAGGAAGTAGAGAAGTATCTAATTTGTAGCACAAGTGGTTTTACATGAAAGTAGACCAAGATATGAAATTTATTCTCCCTTCTTAAAGAAGTAACTTAGAAGTTTGGTTTCAATAAGCAAGTTTAGTTTCAATAATCATTTTCATTCTCTTTACAAGAATGAAAATGAAAGAATACCTGAGGCTTTATGCTCACAGGATACACAGATATTTTCCTCAGAATATGTGATGAAAGTTGGGTCCCAGCAACAGACTTCAAATTCAAAGTGATTGAAAGAGGTGCTCTGCCAAAGTGCTGTATGGAGATATCAGTGGTTGATGGAGTGGGCCATTAAAGCAGGACTGGTTCTGTCAGGCCAGATGGAATTGATGTCCCGGTGCTCTGTCAAACTGGAGAAAAAATATGTGTGATCTATACATTTCTTGAACATGGTATAGGGAAATGAAGATGAACATAAATCTTGTGTCTGTCCCTAAGGCACAGGAGCAGAATGATCAATAAGGATATCCAAGGTGATAAAGACAATATATAAATATAAAACAATACCTGTGTCCTGATAGGGATGATGGAGTTTGACTATCTGAGAAAGAATAGTTTTGAGCAGCTGGACTTACTACCTTGAATGTAGAAAATGCATGAATGATCCTCTGTGTAGTAGTTGTTTTCTAAATAAATAAATAAATAAATAAATAAATAAATAAATAAACTTTAAAGGCCAATTAAGGGCAGGCTAGAACATTTTATTTTGACATTTCTGCAATATTTTAGTGCCCATCACTTTTCATAAGTAGCATTAGAATCAAAAGTCTCATTTCACAGGCTGGAAGGAAGAATAATCCCAGCCCTTTCCAGTACTCGGGTGGCTGGAACATTCACTGAGGATGTAGGAAAACCAGTTCACATCCCTGCTCTGCCCAAGGGCATCTGAACCCACATCTTCACTATGAGATTATATAAAGTGGAAGTGTTCTTCCTTCCTGAAGGAAGGGTAACAGCAGCCTGTATTTTCAGTCCTTCTCCCCAGGGAAACTGTGGAAGAAAAGTAACATAAAAATCTTCTGAGTTGCGCAAATCAGCAGTGCTTTGCTTCCGTGTCTTTCACTGGTAGTTTTGACAATCAAGTCTTCTCAGGCTCTTCGTCCCTTCTATCTTACAGATACTTGTTTGAAAAGTGTACAAAAAAAAAAGACGTCTAAGACAATAACCCTTTCTAGACAACAATCTGTCCAGTGTGATGACATCATCATAAGATTCTCTAATGCAATGTAATCTGCAAAAATATTACTGAAAGCATGTTATGATTTTAATGAAATACTGAAACACTGGTAATTTAAAAGGAATAAAATATTCTTTGTTAGATCTGTAAATGTTTTTGCTGCATGTTTCCAATGGGCAGACAAACAGGCAGCAATGGCATATTAAATGGAATTACTGAAGATTTTTCTTCTTCATTAACTGTGGAGTCTTATAACCCATGGAAGTAAGATAATGTGACTTAAAAAGTAGGAAAGCCATTATTACATTTTCCAAAAACACTTCAGTAATTTAGTAATTAAAATTACATAGTAATTAAAACTGCTACCTCATAACAATAATTTTATAACTACAGATCCTAGATTCCATATCTGGAGACTGACATCTCTAAAAGTATGTTTACACCAGCAGTCCCTTTACTTAGTCCCCTGTGTATTTTAGAGGAAAAAATAGGTTTGCTATTGACTTTGATTTGCATCTGAAGTCACAATATTTTCATAAATAAACATTTTGCACCTGGAAAGCAGAAGATTTTTCTACTGAAGAACCAGTTAAAGTTGCTCCTCAAGTAGGTAGAGGCACACAGCTTGGAGAAGGCTTAAAATAGGGGCTCAATGTCTGATTAAGTATCCTCAAGACCATGAGAACTAGATACTAATAAGAGATTTTGTTTATTGAAATCATGTCTTTTACTTGTTAGCCTATGCTGCAAAACGTCAGGAATAATGTTAACAGCAGCCAGCATTTCTGATAAACAATACATTCTCTGCCTCCATTGTGGCCGGCAGATACCACCTGTGTCTGTCCATGGAAAGGAGCTGTTTCTTTTGACACAGGAGAAAAAAGTTAAGAATTTGTTAATCCCTTCAGACTGTCACTTGTGTAATAGTAAAGTGGGAATTAAATTCCATGGAACTACTGAAATATTTACTGAAAAACCAGCAGAGTACTTTATACCTAAGTTGTTCAGGATATTATGTGCATCTGTAGGAAGTTAAACAAACCTTTAATGCTGAGAACAGACAATGCATTTTTTAATAAATTCTGTATTCATTGTACGACTTCTTTGTAACATGAGCATCGCAAACATGCTTAATACTCTATTAAAAGAGATCATTAAATATAAACATAACTTATTGAAAAGTAATCCTGAATTCCCTTAAAAAAATGGGGTTTTTAAAATAGATTTTAGTCTGAGCATGTTCCTCTGTTATTTGGAATTATTAAATTAACATAGTCAATGTCATGATTGCTTTAACAAAGACTACTATCTACTCTTTCTAGATTGAGTTTCTTCTCAGCTGACTTCTTGCTGCCATAAAAGATTAACTCATAAAATCACTTTGATTTAGCAAGAGATGTCAAAACACCCAGCAGGTCTAACTGGTTTTCTTCCAATGTCAGTCAAAATAGTATGTGGTTTTAGCACTGATTCATGTTTCTGTCAGTGGCTGTGCATAAACTTGCTGAGTAATCAATTCAGACAAAGTAACTTTAAGAAAGTTTAGTGCTAGTAGGAAAAGTTTTATGTTTGATTATTTATGCATCTGTGGAACCTGATAGTCCAAAAGATATTCTCAATTCCTGGGATGCAAATTTCAGTCTTCCTGTATGGGTCAGGTGTGTATAATTCCAGTACAGCTCAATAGCAATGTAGCTATATAGTAGGTCATTTTCAACTTGGGAAATAGCCCAGTATCCTGTAATCTTGTATTGCAGGTATGATAACCTGACTCATAAACTAAGATAACCTGACAGTCTGATTGGAGTTGCATGTGCTAAAAAGTGCCCAGAGAAAGACTAAGCTACATGAGAATTTTTGAGACAGGAAACAAAATAAATTTACAGGGATGTTTCTGTGATGCCATGGATAGATCAGGGTATGCTGTGTCATTTCACTTTTCTCTTTCTTTCTCCTCCTAAGTCCTGGGAGGGTGTGGGAGAAGATATTTTGGGTATCATTATATATAACCTATAAAGGAAATGCATATCTAGAATGCATAAAGTATTCTTGTCTGTTCCAAAGATTGCCCAACTCCTTTTAATCTCTTCTGCCTCTTGAATACTGTCATATGGTTTATTTGGGACTCTACCAAAATACAAGTCAAACTTCCAGCTAAGAACAGCAACACAGGCTATTCGTACAACATCAAATAGAGCTCTGTCTTCAGGACAGCACATTGCAGGTGGTGTAATATACTTCAGGAAGACCAAGGAGTGCCAAAGCCCTCGCTTACCTTGCACACAGGGTATTCTGCTTGTGCACAGATTGTGTTTTAGGTTTGGTTAAATCTGGCCTCCGTGATGCTAATGCCTAAGATGTTATCAATAAAATTTACAGGGTTGGTTTTCTCTTCATCCTTTTTGAGGATCAGGATTTAGGAGCCTAAAGAATGGTCACAGGAAAAATGAAACCATAAATATTAATATTGTTTCAGAAATTTTGACAGTAAGTACAAAAATGTTCGCAGTAGTTTTCCCATACGAGCACCACAGATAAATATTATCTACTGTTAGAAGAATGGTTTCTGTTTACTTCTCCAGAACATCTAATAAAGCAGTGACACAAATACCATGAAGTGAACATTCTCCATAGTAGATTTTGTTAAATTTTTATCTCCTATTACTATGGATCAAGAATGATCTGATGGCAGCTGCCCTGAGGTATGAATGAGACTATAGACTGCAGAAGAATAAGACAGTTCTGAAATGCTTATTTAAAGATAGGTAGAGTTGTGATAAAATTAAATAACCATTTCAATTTGTTGAGGATATGCTGATAGCCCATTGTGTTAAAAAAGTCAGGAAATAGAAAGACACTGTAGCAGTTAATGGAGATACATTTCATACTGATGTACAGATTTCAGTTAAGACTTTAAGTCTTTCATATTTCTGGCTAATAAAATTATCTATAACCTCTCTCTATGTGTAAAGGTGTTCTTGAACATTAACCATCTTGTTAAATTCTAGAACAACTTTAGACTTAAAAGCTTGCTTTATTGAGGGCTATAATTATGGTTGGAATATTAAGTCTTGTTAAACTAATGAATTCTCACATGCTGAAAATATTTCAGTAGTAAGTTAAGTAATTTTTTTATTAATTATTTTTAAAATATATTTTAAGTAGTTATTTGAGCTACATATATTAAATTAAATGCAGGTTAAAAAATAAACTAGTGAAACTACAAGGAAGAAAATATTTATCTTCCAACACCCTTCTTTCAGTTCTGTGTGACTTTTCACACACACTGGCTGTAGCAACACCTCTGCCCCAGTCTCCCATGAGACCAGGGGCTGTCATGCAGAGTTTTTTGCTGTTCTGCAATGTTTTCCCTCTCCTAGAAGGTCGCGCATGGCTCCTACCATCTTCTCCACCTGAGCCTGTGTGATGGCAACGCTGTGCCAGGACTCCATCCTTCCCATGCCTCATCCCCCCTCAGGCATTCACTACTGTCATGTTTTCTTGCTTGTCTCTAGGATTTCAACAGTTCCTATCATTTTGTCACTGGGCCCAACTTCAGTCTCACTAAAAGCAATGGAGAGCAGCACCTGTGCTGAAGCCTGGCCTTGCAGCTATGCAGAGAAACTCATTTGTCCAAAGTGGAAGTCGGTTGATGAAGGAGGAAACACATGAGGAAAAGCTGACATCTGCCTCATGGCAAGGTTTGAACTATTGCTATCAGGAGAGCTGGCAGTGCTGACAGTTTATGCAGGGAGGGTGGGGTGATGGGGAAATGCAAGCTGAGAGACATGTCCAGCAAACCATGCAGGAGACATGTGAGAAGACACACACAAAGGTAAGGTTGCCACTACAAAGCATGGACCGTGGAAGTCTGAGGTGTACAGCACTTCTGTGCTTTCTCCCTGGGCAGCTTCAAAGCATTTTGGAGTATGACTGTGATCTCACCAGCATCTTAACAGAAGCAGAAGCACCTCCAAGCCACATGGCAGCCTGCACCTTCATCTGCCTTTGGCAGAATCCCAACTGTATGACCTGAATGACTCTGTAATTACAATCACAACATATTTTTCAACCCCTACAAGTGCCATGTCTTTTTCATTAATTGGAAAAAAAAAAAAAAAAAAAAAGGTCAGAACTAACTGCAAGTACTTAGAATCATAGAATCATTAGCATTGGAAATACCTCTAATATCATCAAGTTCAACTATTAACCCAGCACTGCTAAGTCCACCACTAAATGATGTTTCTAAGCACGACATCTACACCCTTGCCTATGAATCTCTTATGCTTGATGTTCTTTAAGTTACATCACTTAAGGCCTTTGGAGGACAGGAACTAGACTTCTTTCTGAAGAAGCTTAGCTGAAAATTACACACTAGGGATTTTTCTAACACATCCCAAAGGTAATAGGAGCACATAATCTTTGGTCTGTATACAGAGGTTGATCCTGTTATTTTGAATTGTACTCCAGCATAATTGCCTCTTTTATCCTGACTGAGAGAAATACCAACACAAAGGTGAACTTTTAAAGCTCTCCATTGCCAAGATGTCTATAGAACCACTAGGATTTCCTTTTGCAATCTGAACAACTTGGTGAGATTTTTGAAACTGTTAGGAGAGAGGCTTTCCAAAATGCCTGTGTTATTGGTATGGCGTAAGAGACTTCCAAAAGACTTACCTAATCCTCAGGGAGTCATGTTTTTACTGGAATTTTATTTTAAACAAATTATCTTCTAAATTCTCTCCTCTTGTTGTTCTGATATATCAAGTTGCCAGGTCATCTGTGAATGTTTTTGAGACTTCTTTTCCTGAAGAACCTGGCACCTAAAGGAAGGTGAAGTCTTCTTTTGCTACTGGAGATATTGCTGAATTCACATGTGCTTGCTGGGTCTTGGAGATGACTGACATAAGCAGCTACCACTTCTGACAGCAGGTGCTTATCTGGCCTAAATTTGAATCTCTTAAACTTAGTGGCAAGACTTGCATCAATATGCTCAGTAAGTGACTTGTGGTCACTATTCCTCTACGTATACTCTTTTTACAACAGTTTTACAAACAGTTGGCTCCAGGCTAGTGTAATCTGTCTTTCCTCTAACACAAAAATGGTTTTGGCCATTGGATCACATGTAGGCATCTGGTGTGTAAACATGCAAATCTTGATTGATAAATAGGCAAAATGGCTGCACAGTTTTGGAACAGGCTGTAATTCTGACTGCAGGAATAGTAGTCAGTGTGCTCAGAGGACGTATGTTCTCACATCAGTCCTTCACTGTTTCTTGCGTGATTTTATAATTTTACATAAATAGAAATCTGATGTAAATTTCTTTATAAACATAGCTGTAGAGCTGAGTCCTTAAATAAGAAGACAAGAAGAGATTGCAACCAAAGAGATTCGTAAACAAAAAAAAACAAATAAACAAGTTTTCAATCTTATATAAAAATTAATAGGCACATTGTGTTGTTTTCACCATCCCTGTGTTGAATGTCATCATGAGTGCCACAAGAGCAATTTTGAAGTCTCAAAATGGGCATCTCAGCCAATGTGCAAGACCCCACCATATTCAGGATCATATGGTGTGGAGAATTCCTGGTGTGTAGGAAGTATTCTCTGGGTTTAGCCTCACTGAAGGATGACTGTCATCCCGCTGTGGGTCCTCTCTGGCACCACCACCTCTTAATGTCAGCACGGCAATCACAGTTTGCCCAGCTCTGTCTATCATGGAATTTACCAGCACAAAGGAAAGCATTGTACTCTAAATTAAGGATGTTTAGACAATAATGCAAGGAAGCATGAGGCAAAGACCCATTAAGTTGAGGTCACATACAATCTAGAAAATCTGAGAGGTCCATGAATAAATTGAGATTTACAGCTGTAGCAGGATTAGAGCAACCAGGGCTCTAGATACACTACAGCCCTAGATCAAGTGCAGTTCCCCACTTCAGTACTGAGATTATTTCCAGGCAAAAAGGAGATCATAATTGCATCTGGTGCAGACTTTGAAAAATCTCCCAACAGGGGGCAGGACTCTATTTTAAATTATAAATTCTAAAAAAATAAAGAGATGTTGATGCAAAGGCATCATCTCACAAGCCATACGTAAATGATCCCTGTAAAACCTATGCCTCAAGCTAGTGCAGATCAGAATATTGCTTTTAAGAAAGATTTCTTTAATAGTAATAAGGGGGAATTGAGTCCATTTTCATCGTGTTTTATAACTCAAGAGAAGTTATCTGTTTCTTGTCAAATCACAAACTTTTTGTAGTCACTTGTGCACAGATTACATGCTAACAAAAAAAATGACCCTTTTCATTATATAGGGTGTTAGACCTACTATCTCAGAGAACTGTTTATTTAAGTTCTCGAGTTGTTCATGTCACCTAGTTTCAATGTGGAGATGAAGCAAAGACTTGTTTTTCAGCAATTTTGACACAGGGTCAACTCTGCTGGAGTGCCACAGAAATCCTGTAATTCCCAGGACACCCTCCAACTTTAACCAAGGGGCCTAACCCACACTGCAAGTTTTGAGCCATTCTTCTTTGAATAGCTGAGAAAGAAGTTGCTGCCAGACAATTGTCTCAAGTGTGTCAAGTGTCTCAAGCAAGGTGTGCTGGTTTTGCCTGGGGTAGAATTAATTGTCTTCACAGTGGCTGGTAGGGGCCTATGTTTTGGATTTGTGCTGAACATACAGTTGATAACATAGAAATGTTTTTCCTGTTGCTGAGCAGTGCTTCCTCGGGGCCAAGGCCTTTTCTGCTTTTCCTACTGACACACTGGTGAGGGGGCTGGGGGTGCATGGCAGGTTGAGAGGAGACACAGCCAGGACAGGTGACCCAAACTGATCAAAGACATGTTCCGGACCATATGACGCCATGCTCAGTATAGAAAGCTGGGGGAAGGAACAGCTTGGAGTGATGGGTGTTTGTCTTTCTAAGTCACCATTATGTGTAATGGAGCCCTGCTCTCCAGGAGGTGGTTGAACACCTGCCTGCCCATGGGAAACAGTGAATTAATTATCTGTTTTTCTTTGCTGTGTGTGTGGCTTTTGCTTTCCCTATTAAACTGTCTTTATCTCAAGCCATGAGTTTTCCAGCTTTTATCCTTCCAGTTCTCTCCCTGATCCCACTGGTGGGGGAGTGAGCAAGTGGCTCCATGGGGCTTGGTTACTGGCTGTGGTTAAACCATGACAGTCCTTTTTGTCCAATTTGCCCAATGTGAGGCATGAAGGGTTTGAGATAATGACAGATTTGATTGGGATTTGCTAGACTGAGTATAAATCTGCTAGTAATGCACAGGCTACTCTGCTTGCCGTGGGGCTCTTTTTCCTGACTGTCTGTTAGAGTCTAGCTCTCATTAGTGGCTGCTTTTCACTTTCGCTGTTTGCTGTGGTGCTATACTGTCTATTACCTTACTTTATTGTGCCTGAGAACATTTTGATAACAGCCATGGTGATGTACCTGGGCTGGCAGATGGCCAGGGTATTGCAATGTTTATGCTGCTGTACTGGACAGGCTGGAACTCCACTGTGAAATTAAGTTGAAGGCACTGTGACATACTGAGTCTGTGATGGAGGAGACATCTGTGGGAAATAAAAAGCTGGTTTTATTATAAGCAAATAGAATGGACAAGGGATATTAACAACAAGTTATTTTTTTATTTATTTTTCTTATTACTAACTTACAGGTGTTCCGCAAAAGTTGTAAGACATACAGTTCAATCTTGGAATGTATGTCAGGAACTGGGCAGATGGGAATAGGGAAACTGTAAAATGAATATTGGTAAGGAAACCCCTTATGCCACATGGCTAGTCCTGGAGGCCGCCATGCTGCTGGACACTCCACCTCCCAGCATGGCACAGCCAGCCAGGGAGAGGGAAACACCTCTTCTGTTATGTAAATGGGGCTGAACCTTAAGAATGTTTAAAAAGCAGGACTTTTGAATTGAAAGGTGTGTTCCTAGAAATCCTGCATGACTAGGACACCCAACGTGTTATTTTTTTCCTTTTTGTTATATTCCTTTTGTTTTGCAAACTTTTGTCATTTTTCTAAATTCAATAAATGAGATTCTTCTCACAGATCCACATACAGCCCATGGAGGACCCCATGCGGGAGCAGGATGCCTGAAGGAGGATGTGACATGTGACCCTGTCAGAAGCCCATGCTGGAGCAGGTTTGCTGGCAGGACTTGTCACCCCATGGGGGACCCATGCTGGAGCACTTTGTGAAGAACTGCAGCCTGTGCGAAGGACCCACACTAGAGAAGTCCAAGGACAACTGTCTCCTGTGGGTGGGACTCCATGTTGGAGCAGGAGAAGCAAAGATTCCCTTGCAGCCTGTGTTGAAGACCACGGTGAAGCAGGCTGTCCCTCTGCAGCCTGTGGAGGACTATGATGTGGACTACACTAATGGTGGACTGTTGAAGATGAGCTGGAGGATGAGGAGGAGTTTGACCGGTGGAAGGAGTCAGCATCTGATATCATAGACCGGACAGCCACGAACGTCCCTGCACTTGATGGATTGCTTGAGAGACTTTGATATGTCATTGTAACAAGGTCAAACCTACAGTTAGGTTGGGACCTCCATTTTATGTTCACGTTCTTATTCCTTTAGGTTGTAGGTTTTCTCCCATAGGAGAAAGGAGACAGTTTCTGATTGGGCAGCGTACCGAGGGTAGCTGCCTTCGCCAATCATATCCCCCTTGTTACTTAAAAGTTATATGACAAATTATGTGCCTTCCCCTTATTCTGTCAATCCCTGATACCTGTCCAATCCCTTATCCAAGTTTTACATACTCCACCCCTTTTTCACCCCTGTTCCTGAACTTTCCATATTCACCCCATAAAAACCCTCCATTTTGTGAAATAAAGTTAGATCAGCTCATGCTGCGAACAGCTTTGGCTGGGATCAGCTTCAGCTGTTGTTCTGTTCCCCTAGTCTCTTGTCCTGTGTTTTGGGTGCAGTCAGTATTTACCCTCAGGGTAAGACTAATCGCTCTCCTGCCAGGCTTAGCAAGGAGGACTGCAACTCAGCCACAAGGACCCGCTGGTTTTCCCTGATTCCCTGCAAACTGTGACAGTGGACTCCAACAGGAACCCCTTGTTGCTAGCCAAGCTGGGAACAAGGAGAGTTCATCACAGAGTTGAAACAGGTAACCTGGACAAAAGGACCAGGGATAGGGATTGTAATGGATGTGACTTCCAATTGTTGTAAGCCATAATTTGAGTTGTATGTTTCAGGAATTACTACCACCCGAACCAATGGAGGAGAAGCCTTAAAAGATGCAGTTGCAGTTCAGCAGTGACCTGACCTGGTTCCCAGTAACTCCAAATAATACAACCACTTCTCCTGTCTCAAGTGACTACCATAACAGACGGAGCCCAAAATGATTGACAAGATTAATTCAAAATGAAAAACTGAGCCATAAGTCAGGTTTTTGGTATGATTTCTGACTCCCAATTCAGTATTTTAGTTGCAAGACAGTACTTCATTATTGATGGGTACATACTTTGAAACGGTAACTGTCAGAGACTGAAATTGGTTAATGGCTTAAACGTTGTTAAAATCACTGAAAGACTTTTGTCCATGTAGAAAATTGTGCAAAGAAACAGCTTTTCACCGAAGCCCATCCCTCTCTGAATATGCCTCTCTGAATATGAATTTGGACTGGGGTGGGAACCTGAGACAAGATAAAGGCGGTACTGTTGTCCAATTATCCCAGAAGAATGTATCCACAAGTGTGAAAGACTGGAATGCCAATGGCTCAGACAATCGAGGTGCAAGCTGATGATGTGCAGAGTAATTGCCCAGTGCAGAGGATGTGCACACCCATCACATCGGGCTACAAGGTGGGTGTTGAACAAGAAAAGGAAAGAGTCAAATCCTATGAAGTAGGTAGTGTTTCTTTGACCTTACACAAATTACTCCGCTGTGGTTACTCCCTTCCTGGGAAATAGCAAACATTGACATGTTCAAGGTATTCATCTCTGCTGATGGGACATACCAGGCTACAATGAACTCAACTGTGCCGATGTAACAGGCAGTTGTAACATCTTAGAAGGTGTCACAGACCCATTAAATGTTCCTTAACCAGTATTACATCATCCATTGTAAAACTCCCTGTCCCAGGGGAGGTACTGGGGGTGTTCCCACCTAGTCTAAGCCCAATAAAAGATACAGACTCCTTCCCTTACCCACAGACTCCTTCTCTCACCACCCAGCTTCTTCCCTCCCCCCACAGGTTTCTTCCCTTACCACCCAGGACTTCCCTTACCACCATGGACTTCTTCCCTCATCACTCTGGCTTCCCTCAAAAGTTCCAGACCGCAACTATCACTTTGACAAGACTGGGACTCTCACCACCAAGATGAGGATCAATGGGGTGCCATTGGAATCCATAGAATGGTGATATTTTTCCTACTTAATCTGTCTCTCTATCACTCTCTCTCCCTCATCATGTCTCTTTTCTCCATTTCTTTCTATTTCTACCTCACATTTACTGTAAATAAAAATTTGTACTATTGACTTTGGCACATGGTCTCATTTGAACCCTTAATTCAGACAGAGGCATCTCTTTCTAATAATTTAAAGATCCTGATCATAACAGAACCAAGTATTATTTATTAAAAAAAATTACAATATTTGTTGTACATGACTGGAGATGACCTAATGAACCACGGAAGAAAAACAAAAATTAAAACTTAAAATAAATATTTTTCTTTATAGATTTCACCTGATGGATTTTAAGTTTATAGACTAAGTTAATGTATTGCCTATGAGACAGCAGTTTCACAAAGATTTTTTTGATTTATATTGGTGAAGCTGAATTATAGTACTTCCAGAATTTCTGTAAGTAGAAAGTGTAGATTTCTTACCAGTAGATGGAAAGTGATTGAATAAATACAGCGCTTAGATACAGAAAAAAAATAACAGAGTAATACAACATTTTTCTAAAGCTCATAATATGTTTAAAATAAGAAAATATATAGTAAGGGTAGTCTGCAATCAGAAAAATAATTGCAAACTGATTTTCAATATGCTTAAAAAATTTGAGAAATAGAAACCAAGAGGAGGAAAGATTACATGCCAGGAACACAATTAAATTCAGTCAACCAGTTAGATGATCAATTAGAAAACATAGCAAGGGCAAACAGATCAATGGTTTTATCTTTAAATGAAAACAACATTTGCATCTTTAAGGTAAGCACAGCCTCCTTTCACATCAGTTAAAATTCCAAATCTTGTTAGTTTTGCCTCCTTCTTTTTTCCCTAAATGATTGCTTTTGCATTCACTTATTTTGTCCTTACCTGACCTTGAGAAGAGACTGGCTTTTAGAAAGGAGTCAACTACTGATATCACACAGCTTTCCTTAGAACTTCCTGTAGTGGGAGACTAGTTCACAGAACTCATTCTCCTTCACCCTGAAGTCACAGATTCACATCTATCTTAATTGGAATTAAAAATATTTACCTATGACTGCTTTTCAGTAGCTTCTTATCTGTCAGGGACAGTTCCTAATGGACAAATACTTGTGTGGCAGCTGGATCACCAATGGCATCTGCAGATTGTTTTAGGAGTGGTGAAAGGAGTCACTGTATTTACTAGGACTGATCCACCACAGTCTAAGAAGATCCTGTGATATGTATGTTCTTCTCAGAATCTATACATCATCTTACTTTGTGTGCAGCTCAAAGTTTGCTGCTTCTAAAACTGAACTGGACTTGAAGCAGAACGTCAGAAAGCATAAGGGAGGAAGAGAATTAGGAAAGACTGTTTCAGTATGGAATAAAAGTATGTCTTGCAGTATCAAAGGATTTTATTCTTTAAAATAAAGAAGTGCTCAGGAGAGAAGAAAGTGCACTGCCACTTCATGAGCCATTTTCAGAATGTGGAAAAGAAGGATCCTTTCCAAGGTATGAACCTGAAAGCTTCCACCAGCCCTACATTGAATGTTAATGGTCACTTTGGCCCTTGTGTTGGTGAATTCAACAGGGAAAACTTCCAGTCATAAAACCTGTGCAATGTGGAGCTGGTTCTTTTTAGCCTTTAGCTGTACAAAGCAGGCATAAGATGCTGTATTTGTATTTAATTAGATGCTCTTAATTTTAGTTTGTGTGTTGGCCCAGCCACCTGTGAGAGTCTGTTCTTTTTCTGTCAAGTTATGTGAAAACAAGCACTGATAAATGAGAACTTCATCCTTGAAGGTCGCATCTTGTATAAACTGAAATTAATTGGGGCCTCACTATTGGCTGAGGGCCCTCCAAGGGCATTTGAAGGAGAAAGTGAAGAGGAGGAGGATGAACTAAGCCCCCAGACTCATTTAGGAAACACCCCCTGAAGTGTATCATGCAGGCGTGGGGAAATTCCAACTTACACACGCATGGACAGAAGAGGTACCCCTTACATGATGGGGGGAGGCACTGAAGGCCTCTAGCTGGGTGGTGCTGGCCACACCTGCCCAGGTAGACATCACTGGCTAGTTGTATAAAAAAGCAGATAGCTTGTGCTAGGAGCAGACTCAAGCTTCACATGGAGGACAACATTGCCTTGGCAGGGACACCTGTCATTTTGTGAGCCTGCCGATGCTCCAGGAATGCAGCTTCTGCTATGGGGAATTTTAAGCATTCTGGGGTCGGTGAGACAACCTCATAAATAATGCTTGAGTGAGTGAGAGTGTTGTCTTGAGTGCTTATTTTCCCTTCTATTTCCTATCTCTCAGCTTCTCTTCTTGTTGGCCACTTCTTTGAAATGAATACTGTTTTGTTGAGCTTCCAGTGGTGTACTGGTTTCAGTTTCAGCATTCTTCCTTCTACAGATGCCCTTGTTCTGCCTGGTGTGGAAGCAGTAACACGTTGTGTACAGTAAAGACAAGAAAAGTCAGATTTGTCAGTCTTACACTTGAGAAATTTTGGGAATGCTTCTTAAATCATACTTTTTGTGAAACAACTTGTTTCAAAAAGAAGAACTGATATTACTGGCGATTATGATGATATTGTCTACAGTAAACTAACACCCTCAGAATCTAAGTATTGTGCTGTTCATTTACCCCAGGGAATAAAACCAGCTGGAGCCACAGCTGCATTTGCAGCAGATGTCAAATCCATACTGCTCGTTGCCTTTAGGTGTATATGAAAAATCCTATTTACATGGAGAAGCAAGACACTAATGTGATGGTGCCTGAGCTATGGAAACTAAAAGTTAGCATCCATTGATGAAGGTCAAATGAAATACAATTCAACTGTTAGAGTCTAGTAAATGTAAGAGCAAGTTTAGGTGATAAAGAAACGCATCAATTCTGCAAAACAGAAGTGAAAATTTAAAACAAAATCTTTATTGCAAGGCTTTGTCTTCCTATTAGTCTGGCAGGGCGTGTTTGTGAACATCCTTCTCTGGGTATACAAGCTGTGAAAATGCATGGTGAAATGTGCTATCAATGCCTCAGGAATTGTGTGCAATTACAATGTATAGGACAAAAATGAGTTAATTACAAAATCATACGCAAATCCTGTTTCCTGCTCCCCACTAGCAAAAGCCACCTTTGTTTAATCTTTAGGTTTGGTTTTTAAGTTAGAAGTCACAAGGAAAGCTACAAATTTTGGTGGGTAACAGAAGTACAAGGACACACATTTTTCTGGCTGGCAGTAGGTATGTGTAAAGGGATCCAAAAGCACTCTGAGTTCTGGGAAGAAAAGTCTTGGGAAAGGCTCAAAATACTGCAATTCAGAGCAGCTGTGGGATGTGAGAATGCTGGGATTTTCTCAACCTGCTTTCCTGTCACTTGTTTTTTAGCTGCTTTGCAAAGTCTGAGTTTCAGTGATTGCTGTCCTCAGCTGTCCTTGGCGTTGTGTCTTGTTGACAAAACTGCTAGGAAGCAGCCAAACTCTGTCTCTCTGTCAGTTGTATATCCCAGGTCAGGAGTCAAAGGCGAATTTGCTCAGCGCTGACAGGAGCAGTATGCAGAGAGTTCATTACTCGCTGTGAGTCACTCACCCAAGCTGCCAGGGAGAAAAAGATCCTTTGTATTTTCTGCCTGCTTCTGGCTCTTGTTACTGTTGTGAGACAGGAAAAACAAGGCATCCTTTGACTCTATTTTTATTTTTAGATGCATTTTCTCCTCTTACTTTATTCAGTATTTGACATCTATAAAGCACTGGGATACAACTGACTTTCTTACTGCTCTCGTGGACAGACCAGATTCCCAGAAGTGTTTGGAAGGAACCTGAGGATGCCATCTACCCCATCTCCTGCTTGAAGCAGAACTTGTCCTGGAACTATATCAGATCAGCTGTGGCTTTGTCTAGCCAAATCTGGAAAAATTCCAGGGACGAGAGTCCCTTTGTCTTTCTCTGCATGTGCAGTGTAACATGAGTAGAAACAGAAGATGAACATAGTCTTTCCTTTTTCACAAGTTTGCTGCTTCAGAGGAATGCAATCAGCAGAGGAGGGACTGACTAACTTGTCTTTCAAATTAGGAAACTCAATTTGCAACAGGTAACCTTGTTGATACAAAGTAAATCATGATGTAAAGTGGTTTTTGTTGTATTGTCTTGATTTTCGTGAAACATCAACTTTTAAAATCATATCAACTAAGAATGTCATCTTACTCTGCTTTATGTGTAAGTCTGTAATGGTATTGATTGCAGAAATATAGTGTAAAATGTAGCTTCAGCATACTTCAAATTTAATAGTGCCCTTTCACAAAGCAGAAGAAAATGCTCACTTGTGACCAAGCAGGAATTTTCCAGCTGTTTGGGGCTTTGGGGGAATCCAGAGATGGTAGTGAAATGCTTCAATAGGTGTTATTAATGAAAAGATGCTGGAGCAAAGGATCATAAAGCAGCAGTTCTTATTTCTACCCTAAGGTGTAAATAGTGGTAGGCTTGCAGCGGGTACTTGAAGGCATGTTTACCTTTCCCTGATAGGACTGGAGCCTCTGGCACAGTTATTTTATGTTCTTCTCCATTTCCTCTCAACCCACAGCAAAGGTTTTCTGAGAAGTAATTATAACAGGATTACTGGGTGGTGGGAGTAAATGTGCTTATTTGCAGTGTGACTAGAGAAGATGGAGTTGGGAGAGTAGGGGAATATTCCCTTGGATTGTCTGAATTCTCAAAATTCTGAGTAAGGGTTGATTGAGTTGGTTATTTTTACTTAAGGCTAGTTCCCTAATCATGTTGCAGAAATGCAGAGGAAGACCTGAGGGTGATGGACAGCAAATGAGACAGGAGTTCACAATGTGATGAAGTTGCAAAAAAAATTAGTATTGTACCAGATATATAAATAGGATATGACTTTTAAGGACTGGAAAATAATTCTGCTTCATGCAGCTTTGCTTACACTTGCAAATGCTATGTTCAGGCTTAAAAATATTTTGAAAATTTGATGGAATCTTGGACAGCTGACAGTAATACTCAGGTTTTGGGGAATTATTCCTATGGAATTTAAAAGGAATTTAAGTCTAAAGAGAAAAAGCTGAGGCTACACTCTGTTCCTTATCCTGGAATAACCTATGATATTTCAGTCATGCAAGACAATTGCTGATCTAAAACAAAGGGAACGTCCTGAAATCAAAATAACTGTCCCACTATTTAATTCTAAATGAGCTTTGGTGATTTGCCCTCTTTCAAGAGTGGCTTTATGTACCATTTTAGGCCAGTGAAACATTTCCTGCATCACTGAAAATTGTCAGATGCATCAGAACCAGGATAGTGGTAGGCACTAAACTCCCCCATATCAGCTTGTCTGCCAGCATGCCTTAAAAATACAAGTTATTCTTTTCCATAATTTTAAATGTGAGTTACTACTTCTGAGCAAACATAAATGAATAATGCGGATTTCTTTCCATGTATAGCCATGCACAGAGATGTCAGTATCTTTCAATCACAAAATGTGCTTTGTCTAAAAAGATGGGTCTAGAAATGAGTATTAGTAGATGGGTAGATTTCTAAAGATCAATATGTTTGCTAGCTCAAGGTGTGTAACCATTTGCTTATGATAGTAAGATGTTAACATCCTGAATTAAAAACAGGCAAACAGCTGATGATGTAATTAGGAGTTGCCAGACTGAATGCATCTACCAATTCCAAACAGCTTCAATAGGCTGTTTGTTTACTGTGGTTTTAGTTTGTAATGCATAAAAATACTGAATGTGTCTATAACACAAGGCCAAAAAACCAAAACAAGTATAAGCTCTCTAGTTGTACAATTGCTTTATGAGTCATTTGGGAAAAGCAGAGCCTTACCTAGTGGGATTTCTGTCCTTGGATCACATTTCTGATGCATCTTCTGTAGGTAAAAACATCATGAATGTCAAAAAAACCAACATAAGCTTTCTTTTATTTTATTTGGAGAGAGAAGTAATATTTATGTCAGATGTATTCGAGCTCTGCTGCCATCCTTTTACCAGCATTTCCTCTATTACACATAAGCTACAAGAAAGCCAGGGATAATATTGTGAAAGATCTGTTTCTGGTGATATGAATGGAAGCTTGCAGAAAGTAAGTGTTGTTGCTCTTTGGTGTTTCATTCCCTTGAGTTGCCTATGCATCCCTGCTGATGGCTGAATCACAGACGGGGGGTGTTCTCCTGACTTCTTCAGTGCTGTCACAAATACGTCTCATAAAATACAGAAATTTCCATGAGCACATGACTGGTCTTGCTTTCACAGGTTTACTTCTCTCCACTAAGTAAATACATTAAGTTCAGATCACCTTCCTCTTCTATAAGGCCCTTAAATACATTTTATGGTATGCAGCTGGGTTAAGACAGCAGCTGTCAGCTCAGCTACAATGAATCTGACTATCACAACAGAAAAGTCAGGGAATGAGGCAGCAGTTTCCTGCAGACTGATTCAGGATCACTTCTGATTTCATTACCCTGTGTACCAGATAGACGAGGAACTTGAGGCCCGCTTTCATGTATAAAAGCTCATGGACTTGATGATGAAGGAATGCATATAGAACTTCATGACAGATGCTGTGGGTTGTGATTTTTATTCTTCCTTACTCTGTTAAGATTTGAAAGTATGGCACAAAAAATGGCATAGAAGCCTGAATGGTGTTGCATAGCCAGGGCTGTTGTTAATGCAAATTGTCTTTTTCCAAAGGCCTGTCCAAGGCAGAAGTAAGGGTTTTATTCTTACATATATATTTATAAATGTCATCTATGTACATGGATGCATCTTTCTGCCCCTTCACTGTTCATTTTCCTGAGGTCCCTGTGTCCTGGGAGTGGGGGCCGTAAGGTTCTGTTTCTTTGGGTTTATGCCTTTTCATGTGGATTTTTTTCTGAACATTGGCCTCATAGTAATTCTTTGTCCTTTGACACAAATAATATTCCAATATTTGGAGGCTCTTTTGGCTTCTTTCTATCATTAGCAGAATTTGATAATCCTTGGTATTTATTCATTGCAACTTTGTTAGCTTAATTCCCCTAACACAGTATACAAATAGACTTTTAACCAACTTTTTAATCTGTGGTAGCCAAGTCTGACTTTCCAACTGGTTCTGTAAAACACTAAGCTCTGCATTTGCTCCCAATGAACACAACTTGTGCTGTCTGCTGAGTTGCTTTTAGTACTTTGTTTTTTCTCAGCGCTTAATAATGCAGAGCTCAAGACACTACCCATTACCTTGCAATCAACTGAGAAATCAGCAAAGGCTTTTGACTGAACTGGCTTAACTGCTTACCAAACTGACTAACCTTGGGCAGGAGTTTCTGTTTCAGGTGTCATCACACATGGGAATATTTAACTACTTCTTCCTTCAGTTTGAATGAAAGGTACTTTCTAGACTTGTGTGAGTAACGGGTATTGTTGTGGGGCAAGAATACATATCAGTTTTAAAATTGTTTGGATTTACTCCATGTTAGATGTATAATTCTGACCGGGAACAAAACTGTAATTTTGGAATGACACTTGTTTTAATCAAAAAATCATTAAAACTTTTCACTTAATTCAACCCAGTTGTAATTCTTTCAAGCTTTGCCTTTCTCGCATAATTTCTGATCTCTAAAAATGTCTCCTACCTCTAATGTTCAGTATATTAATTTAGTTTAATGGTGCTGGTGAATTAGTGGCAGCCTTTCTTATGAACACTAAAAATAGACTTTTGGGGATCATAGCTTGAAAATGTCCTTTTCCATCTGATATTAATTTTTGAAACCATTTTTTTGAGAGGGATTTATTTTCTGATTCCTCCTTTCCATGATTGCTCTCCCCAAATACAGACCAGTGCAGAAAGCGGTCTAATGCTCTTTTCCCAGCACTTTATTTAAATGTGAAGGTATTTCTTTGCTTGAATTTGTCTACTTACATTAGTGACTCATCTTCCCTTACCGCATGCTTAGACTTCCCAACTGTGTTCAGTATCACAGTAATATTTGAATCACTGTTCATTTCTGCCCCAATCCTCGACCTAGTGCTTTTTCATATATGTATTTGGTAAATCTCTTCATAATCCTCTTACCCATTTGCCCAGCATTGCTAACATGGATTCCTTTCTTTGATGTTCTTGCTCTTTCTGAAGTCCCTGAAATTCACTCCTTGGAAAACAGCTGTTTACATTCTGAAAACAGATCTTTTCATGTTATGTCAAGAAAACTGTGATCATTTGGATTAGTTTTTCAGAAAGGTGGATTCTCTTATGCTTGAAACATTTGATTTCAGGATTGTAAAATTGAAGCCTGTGTAATTTAGTCCCTCGAAGCTTTATGCTAGCTTCAACTCATGATCAGAAAAAATATACAGTTGGAGAATCCACAACTACTGCTAACTTTCACAGATTTCCAGGGAAAGATGTGAGGTTTAGATGTTTTAGTAGATTAGACTAGATAGTTGCTCATGCACTTAAGGCCTATGATGATACAGTTGTTTGCTGTTTTTTGTTGATTGTCTGTCAGTGGAGCCTTGGAGCTTTTCTGATATGAATGTGAACTCCTTGTATTTTGCTTTTTGAAGCTTTATGTTGTTTCTATTTTTGTAAATGGTATAACGATATTCTCTGAATATGCGATCTGGTACCTTTATTATGCACTCATCAAGACAGGCTTTGGGTGACTTTGCATGCTAAATTCTGTATAATCCTAATGGACTCTATAAACAAGTCATAATGTAAAAAGAATTGAGATGTATAATGTTGATGTATAATTCATGGACTCATTTATAGAGGGTGCAATATGCACATGCTAGCAGTTTCATCTGGGGCCTGCAAACTGAACTGAAAATTGTTTTGACTTATGTTCAGTGTAGTGTATAGTTTAGTAATTTTCCAAGATATATCTTAATTGTCAGAGGAAGAGGTGAATTACTTTCTAAAGAAGAAAGTAGGACAAGAAAATCTATGTCGTGTCAAAGTATTTAGCCCAATCAGAGTATGAACAAAGAGGAGGGACCATGGAAGCACTAACCTTGTCAGTCATAAAGGAGAACAACCTCAAACTGAGATTAATCTCACTCTGACTATTGAAATGTTATGAGTGTCTTCTTTTATCAAATGTTGTCAACCCATAAAGAATGGTGTCTGACAAAAGGGATTCTAGTGGATGATTGGTTGGGAATAAGAGAATAAAATCATTATGTATTTAAATCATATTCATTTAGTCTTCGAATTTGTGGGACTAATGGGAAAAGCAGATACCAGTCCTATTCTAGAACTTACATTGTATTTCTCCAGGGCTTTTGAGCAAGGAGGATATACCCATGATTGATTAATCAGGTCTTGTGATATTAAAATTACATTAGGAAAGCACACAAAGTGTTAACAGGAAGAATCAAGACAAATGTTGTGGTAAAACCTCTTGCAAATGTTCAGGGAGCTTTTGATTTCTGTTCTTTTTACTAGTGTTGATTTGGGTTTGTTTTTAGTTTGGGGTTTTTGTTTGTTTGGTTTGGGGTTTGTTTCCTTTTTTTATTTGTTTTGGTGTGGTTTTTTTTAATTCAATCTGTTGTCTTTTTTTTTTTTTTTTAAATGTGTAATTGCCCCTCTAAAAAGGCTTTCCTTTTCTTGGCTTTTTCCCCCTTTCTTAGCTGAATTTTCATACTTTCTTTTTCCTTGTCCCCTTCATGGTTTTGTCTTTCCTACCCACTGTAAGCTACATTACCTTGCAAGGCCCTTGTCTCTTTAGCATCGCCTCTTTGAGGTCAGGCATGACCTTTCTTGCCTTTATTTCCACTGCACAGTGTAACAATTTGGAAATGCTTAACTAATTTCCATTATGATTCACACCTTATCCATTAATGTTAAAGTTAGTTATTAGGGTACGACAGGGGGTTACACTCTTACACTGTGCTGTAAGTATTACATTATCCTAGTGTGGACAGATAACTTGTTCTGTAGCTGAGGACTCTGGGACAGGACCTCCATCCCTTCAGTCAGCAGCAGAGTCCAGTTGAAGCTGGGCTTGGCATGCACTCTCCCTCATTGAACTATTAGTGTTATTCCTTTAAACTGAGCAGTGTGCTGGTCACAGAGGTCACATACATTTGCAAGTTGCTCCTGCAGCTTTAGCAGGGAGCCTGTGATGGTACTAACAGCCCTGGAAGTTTCAAAATTGGTTTCAAGCTGCCTCTAAAAAGCAGAGGAATTGTAGCCATAAACTGGCCTTCCAGCCCTGCACGGCTACATGGAAGAAAACTAAAGTGAATTTTCTAGAGAACTCCGTGTTTGTTAAGTCCAGAATATTATGACTGTGAGTACACTTGAAGTGAATTTTGTCATTTTTGGCAACTCCAAAGCAGGAAAGTAACTGGACCCCAAAGATCAGTTCTGAAATGAGCAGTCTGGCTTGGGGAGGCTTAGGGACACCAGCCTTCTCTTGTGTGTGCTTGAATGCTATGCCCCTTTTGTGATCCCTCATAGATCCCTGCTGAGTGCTGTGAAATACTGTCAAGCAGAATATCATTTTATACCCACTTTACCCAGACGTAGAGACTGTACAGAAGTCGCTAAAGTCCATAGAAGCAGAGAACAAGTACACAGTGTTCTGAAAAGTAATTAGTCACTGTATGTGAAATATCAGTGAAGCCTTTAAGGGAGAAATTGCTAGATGAATCAGTCTTGAAAAAGTACACCCATTTAATCAAGTGGATTTAAAAATCAATCTGGTTCATCTGGTGCAAATCTCTAATGTTCATTTCTGTTAATCCTTTTAACACTTGTGTATATCAATTTTGCTTGTGTCAGTAAGTTACTGATGGAGAGCAGATATAATAAAGGGCTTAGAACTCATGAATTAGGTGTTCCAGTGCCCGAATTCTAAGTAATGGAGTAAGTGGGGAGTAAGTAACTCTAAGCTTGGAGTAAATTACAATCATACAGTAAAGCATACAGGCTCCCTGTACAATGGAAAGAATTGAGAGGGAGTTTAAACCTGCCCTTGTGCAAAAGGAATCTCCTCTGAGTTAGTGATGGGGAACGTTGAGTAAAGTGTCATATCTGATCATTTGCTTCTTTATGGAGTTTTAATGTCTAGACTGAAAAAAAAGAGGTTATGAACCTGTGTCAAGAGCTCCAGCCCATTTTTGAATGTCTGCAAACCCTCATAACTTCAGAAGCCTTGCCTTCTGATTATGCCTTCCACTTTTTGCAGCTACAGATGAGCAGACAAAGCAGTTGCCCAGAGCAGGGGAGCAAGTCCAGTCCATCAGCTTTCTTAGCCTGGAAAACTGTACTGTTCCACCAGTGGAGGCACCTTTTGCCCCTTCTGCAGATGTAGGATACCAGGGAGCAAGGTCCACAGTCATCACATGTCTGTAGAGCAGATAGGTGAGAGTCTAGGCTGGTAGGTTAGGGATGGGGTGTTTCCCCAGGGCAAGGAAATTCATGTTCCATAGCAAAGTCACAGGGTTTCAGCTAGTGAATGTAAACCAAAATGCAACACATCAAGTTTTCAGGCAACAGGATGTCTTTCTGGAGACACCTGCCTCTCCCTATGTACTACACTGATGCCTCTGTGCCTTATCCTGGGCTCCTGTTACAGATAAGTGGCTAAGGATTAATTTTTAACACATCCCCAAGTTTACTTAGACTGAGGACCAAGGCCTTGTCTATGCAGATTTTTGGAGCTGCCCTTTTTTTGCACCTCCTCTGTGTTCATGCTGTGTTTTTATATGTAAGGTAAATCCCTGCTTCTGCTTTCAAGCAGCAAAGAGGGGTTGTGCAGAAGGGAAACACAGTGCAAACTGATGAAACACGGCTCAGGATTGCTGCTATCTGACCTCTTGTGCTTCATGTATGTGTCTGAAGCACAGTGTCTGGGGAAAAAGCAGGACTGAAGGGGAAAAGAAACAAGAACAAGGTCATCCTCATACTGCACCAAGCAGATCAGCAGAATTTCTGGGTCAGAATGGATGAGGCATTCAAGTGATGAGTGGAGAGGTTTATGGAATAAACAACGAGGCACTGTTTTGCCTTTGAGGAGAATGTTTAACTCTTGATTATTGTAAGCGTATGTTATTTGACCTCAGCAAAGCAATCCTAATGCTGTTTTCATCAAGCTAGTGGAGGGTTTTGCTTATAGACCTCTTGGAGAGTGCTGGGTTAGGCTGATGTCTAATTGAGTTACCTGAATCTAATTCTGTTGTTATAATTGCCTGGGGGAAGTAGAAAGGGCTGGTTACCAATTAAGATTTTAATGTTATTAATTTAAGAGAGTTTGAAGGGCATATGTAGTCTGAGGAATCTATTTAATTGATAGGAAAACAAGGTAAATATCCTCCTGCCTCAAATTCTAGCTGCGTTCTCTGCCCAGGGAATTTAGTTTACTATTTTTACTTTTGAAAGGTCAGGTTTTTGCAGCCTGCGGCAGGACTGGCATAGCCTTGTCATGAGAAGCTGAAATCCAAGCTGCAGCTCTGCCTTTCCACAATGAGGGGCTGGGTGATGAATGGCAGACACCCTTTTCTGCAGAACAGCTGTAATTTGTGTTACAGTATGATATGACATCAGTGTTCAGATCTTTCAAAACCTAGCTGCTGTCTTCCAGTACAGAGAGTAACAGAAGAAGAAAACAACTTATGAGAAAGAAATGGTAAGGACAGAAAGATTGTTTTTTGCTTCATAGTTCTCTACTGAGCAGAGATGAACCCTCTTCTAGTAATCATAAGAGAAATTCTATACAAAATTTTTGTTACAACACCCCATCCAGTTCATCTTTGTGAACTTCAGCTCACAACTGACCTGAAGTACAGAGTATTACATAGTTAAAAGAGGAGTAAAATGTGTCAGCCCTCCTTTAGCACATGGAGATTATTAGATCTTCAGGACCGAACGGCTGATCCCAGATGTTTGTAATAATGCAAAAAAACCCCAAACCAATTAAATATTAAGCAAGTTCCTATTACTTTTTTTTTTCTTTCTTTCTTTCTTTCTTTTTTCCTAAACTTTTTCAATAAGAGAGAGAAAAGTGTTTTGAATGACTGCTGGAGCATGGAAACTGGTAACTCTGAAGTTATACAAACTGCAGCCAAAAATTAATCCTGTGGTACATTTTGGATTTGTATTTGTCAGCCCTCTAAACAGCTCCTGTGTGGGCAGTGCATCCATCCACTCAGCCTAGTAAGTCTTTTGCTATATAAAGTGGCTTTTGAGATGCTGACACTTGTTTCAGTGAGGTAGCAATGACTTTATATGGAGTAAAATTGCAATTTGTAATAGAAACTACAGAGTTCAATTTCCCAGAGTATGGCATAGGGCAGGTCTGTCTTTGTGGTCCAGAGGGACTCTGCTTGTATGACCTGGAGGGCAGACCACTGTCTACCTGACTTCAAGAATGAGGCAACGGCATCAAAGGAGAGCTCTGTGTCCTTAATGGGCTCTTTGAAGCAAAGAAGGTGAAGTACTGCAGCTCCCTCCCTCCTTCTGAAGAAAAGCCAGCACAGCACAGCTCTCTAGAAGTTAAATGTATAAAAGTAAAGAAACTAAATATGATTTTATGGAATATACTGCTCTTGGGGAGTTCCCGTTTCTGTTGAGTTACCTGATTTGTCACTGAAGCTTTAGCTGTAAAGCTCCACTCTTCTTTTGATAACACTTCCCTGGTCTGCAAGTAGAGAAATCTTGTGTTGCCTTCTCTACCACTGCAGTCATGGTGTAGTAACTTATACAAACAGAAACTGATACCTTCAATGGTACCTCTGTGAACTTCACGTAAATGAACACACAGTGTGAGAAAAAAATCAACAAAAAAAGTTAATTTGACTCTACATTGAATAAGGATTGCTTGACACTTCAGCTGTCACATTTGTTAAAGAAACTCATGTAGCCTATTTTGATACTGTTTTGGTGGTTGTAGTCTGCAGGGCTAGCAATGAAGTTAGCTAGTAGGAGTGATTGCCAAAACAGAGATAAACTGAATATTGTAAGATATTGGTGAAACATAGCACTGAATTCCAGTCCTCACATGGATAAATTTATTGTCTGATTTATATCAGTGCAATCAAGTTTCCAAAAAAAAAAGCCCAACAAAGCAACATGACTAATCTATTGAAACAGTTCATTTTAATACTGACTACTGGCAGCAAACTACTTACTAATGAGGTTCAGGATGTGAATTATTGTTGAAATGAATCCTTGAATAGTTTTATATAATGTGTTGAAGAAAATCACAATCTGTTTGCAACATATTTCAAAGCAGAAAGAGATTAAATTAATTTTACATGTTATATTCCTTTTGAAAAAGCCCCTGGCCCTAATAGGCATTTCTTACTGGCCTTTTTTTTTTTTCTTTTCATAATAAGAGAAGACTTACCTAAAATAGAAATGAAATAAGCAACTGCAGTGAATATTCTACTAAGTACTGCAATAATAATATGGTTTCTTTCCCATGAGAAATAGGTACCAAAACATTAACTTTAAGGACTTGTGTTCTTTGGTGTGACTTCTATCCAATGTATAGTCAAAGACAAATCAGCCCCTGATAATCCTGTTACAAATTATAATTTTCTGTGTATTTTCAGTGTCATCTTTACTTATTTATAGATATTTATTACCTAGTAGTTAAATTATCAGAACTTGTTTTCAGAACTGGAAGGAAAAAAAGACTATTCCATTTTCTCTCTGGTGATGTTTCAGCCTTGCAAGCTCAAAAGAACCCTGTGGGCTATATTTATGCCTGCAGACTTTTTGCTGGATGAGATACCGCTTGCTTGTGCTATGGTGGTGCAAGTTGTATGGCGAAGAACTCCTGGCTTGACTTGCAACCAGACTTGTAAAGTTACTCTTTCAGTTAACAGCCAAGGCACAAAAGTGCCTTTGGGAATTCCAGTAGCTTCCCGCTGGCATCACTGAGCACTCTACTTTGAACATTATGAAATGTGTATGCCAACAAAACATATAACACCAATATGGGGTTTATAGCTTTGCACAGGAGGACTCTGATGAACTGGGATACTGTATGTCAGACTGGCACTGCTAATGTTAATAGTGATGGAGTACATGCCTACATTAATAAAAAACTCAAGTGCTCTGATCATGAGAGTTGCAGCAGGTAAGCGCCTCAAAATTAGTTACCTTGTAGAAGTCACCTTCATTTTATTGTCTTTGTTTCTTGCTTATGCATGAGTTGTCTCGGAAAAGATACACAAGGGCCAGTGCACATGAGTATGGACATGTTTAAAAAAATTTAAATTTTTTTGCCTCAATCTTTGACTTGGAGAAATTCATATCAGTTATTTCTCTTACGACAAGAGTTCCTGTGTCCAAGCTACGCGGCAGGGGAAAAGGAAGCTTTGGTCTGCTCAGGCAGCATGAGCCTGCCTCAATCACAACTTTGCTTCATTTCTTGCCTTCATTTGTCATTGCTCAAGGACCTGTAGGTGCTATCTTGTGCTCAGGGCAGGGGCTGCAGCACAACTGTTTCTCCCTCACCACCTTGGCAGCTTGGCTGTTTTCTCCCTCCTGCAGCTCAAGGTGATGCCCAGCAATGAGCAGAGGTGACTGGGCTCCAGCAAGACTCCTAAGACTGCATGAGCTCTTGCTGATGGGAGTAGGCCCTGTGCAAACACTCCCTGTTGGAAGATTCCAGTGTGGCAACTGTGAGAGAGAAGGTGAAAGGAGATAGCCAGAGTTAATGATTAAGAGAAGGTGAGGAAAACCAGCATCCTCAAGCCTGGGGTGGGGTTGGGACATGGGAAAGCATGGCCAGATACGGGTGCACCTTCTCAGTCAGGAGGGCAGCTGGCACAAACTCTGTAAGTTCTTTTGGCTGATGTCCTGGGTTTGGGTCATTTCATGCATTTTGACTTGACATTAGGAATCCTTAAGGCAGCTTGACTAGTAAACTGCAGCCTGACTTAGCCCACCTGTAGAGCATCTGGGCACCAACTTCAGGGACATTAACAGAGCAAGAAATCCAGCTCCTGACCCAGAATCTAAAAGCAGGTGTTATGTTATGTGTCTTTTTGTAGATTCAGTATCCTAGAATCCTAGCTTTCCCCTGTTTAACAAAAATCAGCTGGTTTACTGCAGAAACCTATTCAAATTGCTAATATCTTTTCTATCCTTCACTAATGAAGACTGAATGTGAAGTAACCCCACTCTGATTATTTGGTAATGTTTTGGTTTTCTTGTTTTCTTTTAGTACATCTAATTGTGCACTGAAAGCAAAACCTACTTGTAATTTTCTCTAGGTTTTGTAATGTGTTATTTGCTCTTATAGATTATTCAGTAAACTCAAATTGCTTTTTGTCTTAATTGGGTCTTGTCTGCATTCTTCCCTGGCCAATTATCAGCCTATCACCTAAATTGCTTTGTGCCCTAAGAAGATTGACTGGTTGATAAAAGGTATAACGTTTATTTTACACCTTAGATTCCCTTCAGCTTGTGTAGAAAAATAATTTTAGAATTAATATATTTTGCATCTGATTCTAGTGGCCACCAGTTTGCCAGAATATCTTGCTAGCTGAAAGTAACCAGGAGAAGACTGTTCATTGAGACTTTCCTTCAAACATATTTTTATTTTTTTTAGCCATCATGCATCTAACAGTAAACTTTTCTGAAACCAGTTTTTGGAATTTTAGTACTTAACTTTTCTCAAGCTTGAACTGAACTTGTCTGGTTTACAGTCTGGCTTGGTTTTGTTGGCATAGAAATCTGAGGTAACTGGAGTTTCATAGTTCTCTTTTCTCAGTAGTTATTAAACAAGTGGTCATGTGTATCTTCACCTCAGATCTCTCCCACACCTGGGTCTGTGTTGCTGTTTTTTAATGCACTTAAGTAACCACGTGTATTTTTATAGAATTTAAGTGTTATATTGTGGGTAATAGGCCCTTTGAATACTCCTTTTCAGTGATAATATCTGCTGATCCTTGTTCTGAAAAGGACACAACCTTGTTTCTAACTTCTCCCAGTTGATAAGAAACAGTAATGTGAAACTCAAAAGGGATACATGATAGTTTTGCTATATGAATATAGCTGGTTCCATTTAACCCACATGAAAATTATCCACAGATAATTTGTGTGTGTAACACACGAGAGACAGGGTATTAGAACAGTAAAATTATTGTTTATTTGTTTTTAGATAGTCATCCCAGAAATCTTGTGAAAGGGCTTGTCTGTTGGTTTTTTTTTTTTTTTTCCAAATTAAGCAAAACTATTAAGTTTATCTCACAAATGAAAGTTAAAAATTATATCTTTATGGGAACAGAGGGTTGTGAGTTACACCTTGCTGGCTCTGGAGAGGTGGCTTAGCTCTATTTGGCTACCCCCAGCTTGTTTGGGTTATCTCTGCAAGCACTATGAGTGTAAGGGGCCCGGTTTCAGTAGGCATTAAGTTTCAGAGCCTTCTGATAGCCCTCAGAGCCAGCTGAAGTACAGAGCAGATGGAGCCATGCTGATACCTCCTTGACAAGGAGCAACACCTCTTCCCCAGACCCGCTCCTGTTCTACTGTGCACAAGGAGCCCCATGCAGCAGCATCTTTCTGTTCTCTGCATCCAGCTTTGCTGTGTGAACAGCAGCTGGCTCTTCAGAGTCAGCACACTCTGAATTTGTAAGGGGTTTGGGGGACCATACTGAAATTTTCTGCCCTTTTTTATTTACCAGCAATTCTTCTCTAACAGAGAAGACAGTCAACATTGCATGTGGTTTCTACCTCCTGACAGATACCATTAGCTGGGACTGAAATGAGCCTTCCCAGGGTCTTTCAGTCAACAGAAATCTGCATGTGAAATCTGTATCTTGCCAGCTATGATTACAAGGTAATGATCAGCTATCTTTCCTTACATTATCTTCCCTTGTTTACTTGTAGGTGTCATGTCCTCTTTCCTCACTTGTGTTTCAGGCATTAAACTGTCAGAAAAGGCTAGTGCTTTCATAGTGTTGAAGGTTTGTTTGGGAATTTATGTGAACATGGTTTTGTGGATTTTTTTGTTTGTTTTTTTTTCCTTACCTGTTAAAAATTGCAACATGTATGTTTTTCTATTTCCATTGCAGCATACAAATTAATGGGTGGTTCTATGGCTTCCACAACCTGATTAGGAAACACGAAAAAAATCAAAATTTTACAGTAATTACTTTTTCATGGAAACTAATCTCTAACAGAAGAGTAAGAAAGATACATAGAACTTATTAGAATTAATATCAGCACTGTATATTCATAACTAAGAATATATACATCAATGGTATGCACAATGCACTTCAGAAAAGTTTTTTTCCCGTTTATATATCCCTACAGTAACAAAATTAAAAGCAGAAACTCTCATTATCAAGGACCAGTAAGCAAAGAAAAAGGTTAAACTTGTGTGGCCCAGAAATAGGATTTAAAAGGTGACCTAATTTTATAGTGCCAATACAGAAGGAAATCATATCCATTTTATTTTGGCAGTATACTATCTCTATGTAGATTCATTACAAAGGTTTTAAAACAACTTGTGTTATCAAACAACCTTAAAACTGAGGATATATATAGGTTTTATAATTACTACTGAGCCCCCGGTGGTCCAGGGGAAAAGACACTGCACTATCACTGCAGAGACCCAGGTTCGATTCCCGGTCGGGGCCCCTCCCCGGGCAGATGGAGCTCGTTAGCCCGTAAGGCAATCCATCTACGTCCTGAGGACCTCGCTGCCACCGTCCAAGCGTGCTTGGCCCCGGCAGATGAACCTCAGGATTAAAGGGTGGGCTCAGTTCCGCGCACACTGTGTCTCACCTA
>NW_020955273.1:152026-218087 GCF_003031625.1 Empidonax traillii
CTAACCACTTTAATAGAATATAAATGTCATATATGATGGCATCACTGAACACAAAGCCAGCCATCCTATAAACCAGTGTAACATATCAGGGTATTGCATCCGTATATTTTATAGGAATTTTCATATGCAAGCTTAAATTAAAATAACTTGTCTCTCTATAATTAGTATGTCAAAATGTGTGAGAAACTGAAGTGCAATGCTAAGAGTAGAATTTCAAATATAATTTTAAATTTCTGTCACTGTTCTGAGAAAATGTACTTGATGTAAGTGTTCCTTTCCAGCTTCCTCCACCTTTTTTTTTCATTCTAGGTTTGGAAGGAACATCCATTTTTTAACTTATTTAGCTCATTATTGCAAATTTTGTGTAAATATGGATTCTTCTTCTACCCTACAGGAAATTCGCTCTAGTGTTGTATTGAGAATTTTGAAGAATATTAGTTTTCTTCTGCTGATGCCTTCCTCCTATTTTGATGCAAGCACTAGGCAAATACATTATAATTTTAATGACCTGAACTAGCAGAAGCATTGATTAAACCATGAGAAACCATTGGCCATCTTTCTCCTCCTAGTTCAAATTAATTATAAAACTTCTTGTTATAACATACTAAAAATGTGGCCTTCCTTTCGAGGGAGGAGAGATTAGATGTGGCGTTGCACAGGTTGTTATGTGACCTCGAAGTTACGATTGTAATTTGAAATTACCTTTTTCAGACAGTTGTATTAAGGAGCTAAAGCTGGTGTCATTATGCAGAACCTTCCTGTTGAGACTAAGGTATGTCATAGCAACATATCAGAAGATGAAGCTATTTGAATAGCTTTAGGTTTCAGCTATTTCTTACCATTCAGAGCTTGCAAAGGAGCCATTTGCTTTAACCAGACCTCAGCATGTTGGAAAGGTCCTCTCCTGCCTGGGGCTTCTCCTGTTTCTATTTTCAAGCTTTAGTTGTTATAACTCCTGGTTTCATACCTTTGACACAAAATAGGGTGGTATGTAACTATCTGGTACTTTAGTCCCAGACTTGTCCATGCTGAGTTTAGAGGAGTCGTCCTGAACCAGGAAGCGACTCAAGGCAGGTGCCTCATGTGCACTCCCCCTGCTGTCTTGGCACCTGTGCCCCTGCCTGCACCGGGTTTGGTTTTGAGGGCTCCTGGGGACTTGCAGTTCTTACAGGGTGCATGTGCCTCTCCTGTTACTTTGCTTGTGCAGAATCCCTCCACTACTGTTGGTCCTGAGGTCTTTAGGGAAGATGATTTCTCGGCTATTTATGTAATAGTTGATCATTATTGATAAGGTAATTTGCTTCTAACCAGCGATATAAACTGATAAGTTTGACTAATTATTATGTCTTACTCAATGCTATCTACTTTTCATGTGTGAAATGAGGAGTTTTGATTTATTGACAAAATCAGCTTTCTTGCTGGTGGTTTCTTTTCTTTTTTTTTTTTTTTTTTTTTTTTTTTTTTTTTTTTTTTTTTTTTTTTTTTTTTTTTTTTTTTTTTTTTTTTTTTTTTTTTTTTTTTTTTTTTTTTTTTTTTTTTTTTTTTTTTTTAAAGAAAGCAGAAATCATTAATGTGACTAAAGTAACAGCTGGTTAGTGGTTTACTGTGGTATTCATCATTACAAATAAATAGAGCAGTTTCTCCCCTGCCCCCTCTTAGCAAATTTCAGTTCTGTCACCCATCTTTCTCTAGAATATAATACAAAATTTGTGTGGCTTTACTACTGAAGCAATATAAAAAAATCTGCCCTATTTAGCAGCTGTCCTGTGGATATTAATTTTTCTGTCTACTGAATGAAGAGACACTCCCTCACTGCTTTTCACATCATTCTTTATTTCTGATTGAATTGATTCTGTCCACTGAGCCTTGTAAAGACTGAATAAAATTTAAATATCAATTGCATCTAAAGTATATTTAAAGTGTTTGAATAATAGCAAAACAACAAAAAAAGGGGTGTAGAAATAAATACAACTACAAGATTTCTGGAGGGAATTTTTTAAAAGCATCTATTTTTCTATTAAAGATTACAGTGCACTTTTAGCTAATTTTCCTCAGACATCTTCTTTTCTATACCCTTTTTTCAATACAGCAGCTGTGGTTGCATATGATGGTGTTAAATCTCCCTTTATTCCTGTGAATCCCAAGTCTACAGACTTTATTTGGCTTTCATCCATTTTTCTGTATTTTTGAACTTCTTCAGTGCAAATTCTCATATGAAAGGTTCTGCTTTGGCCCCTGGGGACTGCAACACAATATTGGATGTGGAGGCAGCGGAGACCTGACATAGCCTATTCCTTGATCTGCTTCAAGTTCTATTGATTTCTCAAACTTCCCCTGCCATCCTTCCCCAAAATACTGGGGATAGAGAGGAGCCACTGAAACAGAGATATGAAAGCAGGGATTTATAGTGCTTTAAACTCAAGTGTGCAGAAGTACAGGGATTCACCCTTTATTAGAGGTAACAATTGTACTAAACAAAAAAAAACTCAAAAACCAAGCCCTAAACCTTCAGGAAAATAAAAGGAAAAGCTAAATAATTGATCAAGGGGGAAACCTGTTAAACTAATGGTGTGCTTATCCTACATTGCTGCAAACAGCAGATATCTTTGAAGGCAGCTACAGGATTGCTTGCTTGTCTTGCTAGAAACCTTGTGCTTGTACACCTTGTAGCATGTGAACTCCAATAAAATTGTTGTGTTCAATTGATTTTTTTACACTCTTATGTCTTGCTTTGCAAATAAATTAAAGAGAAAATAGCTAGGATTTTAAGTGCACATCTCTCTGCGAGCAACTAGAGCAGAAAATCTTTGTAGTAATTGACCTGCTGAGACTAATTCAAATATTCAGTGGTTCTAATGTCTTCTGCCTTACTTCATCAAAACCTGAACACAATATTCTTCAAGAGGAACTACAGGAACTACTGATTTTCCAAGACATTATTTTTGGGCAAGGTAGGGAGACAGGGAAGAGAGAGGCAGGAATGATTCATGTATTGGGTATGCATGGTAAGGTTTCAGTAGCAGGGGCCTACTGGGGTGGCTTCTGAGAGAAGCTGCCAGAAGCTTCCCCTGTGTCTGACAGAGCCAGCTGGTTCCAAGACAGACCTGTTGCTGGCCAAGGCTGAGCCTAACAGTGATGGTCATAGCGCTTATGTAACAGCACATTTTAGGGATAAAAAGCCTGCCCAAACAGCAATTGCACCAGAGCAGAGATTCTCCTCCAGCCCATGGGGAAGACCCTGGTGAGTCACCTGTCCCCCTGCAGCCCATGGAGATCCAAGGTGGAGCAGAGATTCACCTGCAGCCCATGGAGCACCCTATGTTGGAGCAGAGGGATGCCCAAAGGAGGCTGTGACCTCATGAGAAACCTACACTGGATCATGTTTATTGGCAGGACTTCTGACACCATTGGAGACCCACATTGAAACAGTCTGTTCCTAAAAGACTGTACCCCATGGGAAGGACCCACAATGGGGAAGTTCATGAGGACCATCTCCCATGGGAGAGACCCCACCCTGGAGCAAGGGAAGAGTGTGAGGAGGAAGGAGCAGCAGAGAGAATGCATGATCACCTGACCACAGTAGCCACGCCCTGTCCCCCTGTGCTGCTGTGGAGCAGAAGGAAGAGAAAATCGGAGTGAAGTTAAGCCCAAGAAGAAGGGAGGGGTGGGGGAAAGGTGTTTTTAAGATTAGGTTTTATTTCTCATTATCCTACTCTGATTTGATTGGCAATAAATTAAACTAATTTCCCCAACCGAGTAATGTTGCCCATGACAGTAATTGGTGAGTAATCTCTCCCTCTACTTATCCCAACCCATGAGCCTTTTGATCTATTATCTCTTCCCTGTCCAGCTGAGGAGAAGAGTGATAGAGTGGCTTTGCTGAGCACCTTGGCATGACCACAGCGCTGTACTTGAGAGCAGAGTTCCATCTGAGGAACATTTTCAAGCTTGTTTTTGTTATGAAGCTTTGGGGCAAATCTGATTTGTGTTTGAGAGCTGCTAGTACATTTGTTTCACATTCCGAAGAGGAAAACCCATTCTGGAGCACTTTACCTAGGATGGCATGCTGCTGGCAGCTCCTGTGCATTGCTTCTGTACCTGCTTTTTTGACTTTTTGCAAACCCTGAAGAGAAATATTTTTTAAACTGATTTTTCCAGTGTTAATGCAGTTCCATTTCTCTCCATGGCCAACTTTACTTTCTAAGGAAATTCAATTGAAACACATTAATTGTCATCTCCACTGCCACAGCTGGTGGTTCAAATGTCCCCTGGATGTTCATTTTCCAAAGCCTGTCTTTAGGAGGCTGCCACCTCCAAAAGCACATGTGTAGCACAGAACAAGTGTGCTGCTCTAGCTCTTGTCAGGGGTTTTCCTATCCTGGATTTGGTGAGCACTGGACCTCTCCCTGGGCACAACCCCCTGTCCTGCCTATCCTCAGAAGCTGCTGCTGGCCAAACCAAGGGTAACCCTGAGGAGTGGAATCATTCAGTGTCTCACTCAAACCTTCTTGACACCATGTTGCTCCTGTACATCTGTCACCTCAGTAGCCATGGCTGCAAGGTCCAGGCTCCAAGCACTGTTTTGGAAGGACCTGCAAGGCAGCACAGCTGCTGCTAGGGTTGCCATATATCAAAGAAAAGGTAAGATATCCTCTATTACATGTTTTAATCCCATGCACCGATGAAAAATATACGTGACATAGCTTTCTCTATGCTTTTGCAGTTGTCTAAGACATCTGGAAAAGGAGCTTTTGTACATCTGGAGCTTAGTGACCCTGCTCCATACAAGTAATTTATTTGTGCCCATGGTTGAACTGTGTGCTGGCAGTAATGGCTCTTCCAACTTTTTACGATAAATCACACAATCAATATTATCAATGTTACAAGACAGCAGCTATTTATTTGCTGTAAATTCACTGCTGCAAGAGATTGGAGAAAGCCAGCCCTTGGTTTCCCAACTTGAAGTCATTCACCACAAGCTTTCTGTGTTTTTGAAAACAACAAAATCCAGTTTGTGTCTGGGGCACATCTGGATGTTTGGAGGCACCTGGTCCTGAAAAGTCCTGGGTGGGAGTTTCCAAATTCTTCCTACTTGATGTCAGACATGACACAAAATGAGTATTTTAATCAGGTGGAGGGACCATGAAGTGAATGGAAGAAGGGACAGAGGTGATGTGGAAGACCCAGCTGATTTTGCACTGACTCAACTGTATTTGCAATTAATTTCATATCATACTTTGTGTTTACTTCAGCTCCCCAGGACCAGCTCATGATCTGTTGGACCAGCATTAGCCCCACCTGGCAACACAATCAATTTAATGATGTTTATGGAGCATCTATAAGGGGCCAGCATAAACAGGTGTTGCTCACAAAACCTTCTTCCGGGATGAGCAGAGCAGTTCTCTTTGGCTCACAGGGACATGCAGGGGAAGATCCTCAGTCTGTTGGTACCCTTTCCCACAGCCAAATCCCCACACCAAATCAAAGTGTGACAAGTGAGAGATCTAAGAAACACCAGAAAGAAGATGAGGATAACACAATTCAATTGTGAGGCATTAAGAAAAAAAAAAACAAAACCCTAAAAAATCAGACAGTCATTTATTCTGGTAGTCATAAACGGTTTCTTTTCATTTTCCCTTATAGAAAAAACTCACTTAATTTCTTATTGCCTTCCCTGACCTTATGTGAAATCCACAGACATTGTGATTATTTCTCGTTTCCTCTTGTTAAACAGGTAGCACACTGAACAATTAAGGTTTTTTGCTCATAATAAACTACAGTGTCTAAAAGAAGAGAAAGAGACTCAATAGTCCGGAGAGTGAGAGGACAGACAGTATGCTGTCTCACAGAAATCAGGTCTTAATTTGTAGTAAAGTAGAAGCCTTTTCTTCTTGAGGACTATGAAATAAATTTTGCCACTCACTGCTTTTGATTTTCAGCATTAGTACTTGCTGGGGGAGGTAATCTACTTTCTAGTGTCCCAACCTGAGATGATCAGTGAATATCATTATCTAAGAGGTTTTCTGCTTTTAGAAATCCTGTGCTCAAGGAATACAACCCTTTCTCAATGAAGCCAGTCTCAGTAGTGTCCCAGTTCAGACTGCCTGTGCCATGTGTCATTCTAAAAGCAATTACAAAGTTGTCACTGGGAGACAGACTGCGGAAAAACCCTGCATGTGTACTGGTGATTCTCTGAATCTTGGTTCACTTTGTAGGGCTGGCTTCTTCAAAAGCAGCCTAGACATAAACTGAAAGGCCAATTTTACTTATTGTTCACTTACTTAAAGTCTTAAACAACTGAACATAGTTGTAACAGTTTAAATGAAGCTAAAATGTATGATATATAGGAAATAATATTCCTGATTAGTGAACAGATTAGTCCAAAATAAGTTTTTCAACTCAGTTATGAACATTTGGAGACACGTTTTCCTCTCAATTTGAGCACGAAAAGTGGAAAAGTTACTAAATTTGAAGTAACTTTGTATGAATGGCAGATGAGACGCAAGGGAAACATGTTGCAATAAATAAATATACAGTTTGAGTTCTATAATTTTCCATTGCATTAATTTGTCTGAATATATTTAGATCAGTAATTTAGACTGGAAATTAAGGCTGTTTATAGCAACTACTGCATGTTGATGGAAATATCGTTTCATGTGCTATATTTTAAAACCATGTCATTGACTTTTTAAAACTGCTTCAAAGTTAAATGCACAAAATTACTTTAGCAAAATGTTTTGCCATACAATTAAAACATAAAAGATGAGAAGTTAAAGGTCTTGCATATTTTATGCAAAAGATTTAATTTTTCCAAGAGCAATTTAATTGACCTGGAATTACTTTTATAGAAAAACACTGTCAGATGTAGTCAAAATATCTTAGCCAAATCTAGTTTTCTCACCATTCTCTCTTCAGGTTTTTAATTCTGCATTTATTAATATATGCACTAATTTATTTTTGGCATTTTAATTTCTCAGAGCCTAATTGAACCATCCTATGGTTATAGAATAAAAGCAGAGGTCTCAGGAAACTCTGTGGGAGCTCTAATTTAATGTTTCATTCCTAGGAGAACATACTGAAATTGCAGATTTTCCTTCACAGCGCCCAGGGATTGCTTCTGAATGAGAGAATCCTTTGTCTGTGTACCTGCATCTGGGTGACCCTCATCCACCCAACTGGTTACCATTTCGTCATGAGTGATCCCAAGACCTTCACAAAATCATTACTTCTTGAAGGGGACAACGTTAGTTTCAGTTTTACCCACATCAAGGATGGATAGCACGTAAGTGAGTCCAACTTTGCCAATGTTCTGGGTGTCCAGAGCAATCAGTGGTAAAAAATTACCACTTCCTACCAGGATATCCTACCTCAAGAGGAGTTGCTCAGCCTCGTTTCAAGGTCAGACACGTTTTGCCTGCTTCTAGAGATGAGTAGTAGTGAGAAGGAAGAGACAAGGCAGATTCCTGCAGTTCTCGATGATGCAAACTAATAGGCTCCAAACATTAGCCATGGTGGCAAAGGGAGGCCAGGATTGTCTTCAAAGAGAAGTGCAAGAGGGTGAGTATTTGAGGGGAGAGAAGGAAACAGCACAGACAGTGGGGAAAGAAAGCAAATAATAAAACACTTGAAATGAAAATTCAATAGTTGTAAAATTGAATGCTGTTCCTAAAGTAACAAGTAAGGCTTTGATATGCTTAAAAATTTCATTTCACTAGGAGAGAAAGGTAAAATGGAAGAAGTAAATTACAATGAATACAGAGTGAGCTTTTATCCTATATTTTCAATTGTTGACTCTGAAGGGGTGCTTAGAAGAAAATGAAAACCTGAATAACTTCTTGAATACACATCTCCTCTTTCTAATTGAAAATCATGCATGGCAAAGCCCCTGGCTGACTGGCAATGCTTGGAGAAGTAGCCACTGAATCTGAGTACCTCTGTTCTTGATTGCCTCTTCTGATATGCCTTACACAGTGCAATAAAAATAAATACATAACGGGACAGGACAGCTGACTGTCATGCAGATCCACAGCCTGCACTTGCATGACCTGTTTGTAAAGACACTGTTTGAAATTGCTATCCACTATAATGAGCATGACCGTATTTATAAAGAAGTAAAAAAAGAGATCACTGTAAGCAATTAACAAATAGGCCACTATCAGTCCTTCCATCCAATTTAATAGATACATTATTCTTTATCCTAAAAATCTGCACAATTTTTTTAGTGATTAGTCATCTGTATATTTTCCCCCTCTTTTTTCACTGAAAGGCATTTAAAATTACTCAAACCTGTTTAAAAAGTGGCTTGATTATAGCAATAGGGAGAACTTAGATCAGTGCTTTGAAAATGCTTAGAAATGAATCATCACAGTCAAATAGATTAAAGTCTCATATTCTACCCCTACACTTAAACACTAAAATAACAAAAATATTATAAAATCCCTTCTATAACATGCATTTGAAATGCATTTGGAGCTCTCTTAAGTCATGATATTCCAGTTGAAAAGTTGTTACAAAAGTTCAGTTTTGTTTAAATCCTCCAAATCCTTTGATCTGTGTTTAAATCTTCCTTCTAATTTCTAGGAGGCAAGCAGTTAATACTTGCTTATTTTTATGTCAGTTTGTTTTGTGACTCAGTAGTTCTATTCCCTTCCTGTTGTTTATCACTGAGTCACATCCTTTCTAAGCCTTTGTTTTAATTACCAAAACAATCTTTTCTGGTATGATAACCTGGGCTCCCCTAGCTATCCAAGCAGTTTCCTCTGCATCCACCTGGCTTAAAAGTGGTGGTACTGAGAATCCAGTGCCCACACATTTAGGAGGTTTCCATTTTGGAGTTCATCTATTCTCTTTCTATGAGCTGAATACCCGTTAGCAGTTAGTGCACTTTAAATGTTCCTCTTGAGTCTCTCTTCCAGTTTAGTTTCTCCTGGATGAATCAGGTGCATGTGTTCTATGACCACTCTGTGGTGTAAACAAGGCGTGGTCAGCACTGATCCCCTTAAAAAACACCCATCTGGTCCAGACTGAAATGCTATTGTAGACGATCCCTGATAACACCACAGGACTTGACTAAGGAACTGGAATTTACTACAGTTTCCTTTTCCAAAAATCTTTCTTCTCATTCTGTATACTCAGAGTCACATGTGATAACTGATTGCCACCCTCCACTGTTATTCATTATAATGAGACATCAGGGGTTTTTTTTATGGAGAAGAGAATGCAGAGATTGCCACAGGCAATTAACAAATATGCCACTTCTTCCTACTCCAAATATCTTGATATTATTTTTTCTCATAAAATAAATCAATTAATAGAAAATCCATTTTTAATAAGAAACAATTTTAAAATGCAAGTACTAAAAGAAGTGATCATTTAGACACTTCACATAAACATGCTTTTCAGTTTTTGTTTTAACAGTTTCTTTTTTTGTAGTTATTGTTTTTTGGCTATTCCATAATAGCATAGTTTTACTTGGATCTAAATGTGTTGAAAGGCACATTAGCCAAGAGAGGGGGAAAAAAAGGAGCTATATATAGTTTTACTGTCCCTTTAGGGAACCATTGCTTGAGCTTCATTAATATGCATTTTAGCACAATCTAATTTACTCATATGGCTGGCCCCAGGTGTTTGGAAAGGCAACCAGAGGAAAATCAGATCATACTAAAATTAGAGACAAGAAATATTGAATGCCTTCCCTTTTAGGTCCTTGAAAGGCACATATTAATTATAACTGGATGAATTTATGAAAACTAATACTATCAACAGCTCCAATAGTAATTATTTTTGAAAAATGATCTTTGCCAATAAGTGTATTCTGATCAAAGTGCAGAGAAAATATTTTGATAAAGAACATATGCACATACGTCCCCCTCCAAACACAAAATTTTTAATGCAGTGCCCTTGTGACATCCTTCTGCTATATATAAATCACAATGCAAACCCTCATTTCATATGTGCTGTTTTTTGAACAATTTCAAATGAGACAGAGCATTGGAATTTGATGGATTTGTCAGTTGCAAGACTGCATCTCTGCTGAGTTACAAAAAGCCAAGGCCTACAACACTGGGAAAAGTGCGGAAGTGTAGGGAAAAAACGTCAAAAACCTGTCTCTGTATGGTCCGATAAGGAGCTCCATGCTTTTATGATGTCAATAGGAACTTTTGTCAAGCAAGTGTTCACAGCTGGTCTCTGAGCTGCTAACGGGATGTAGTGGTTCAATAAAGGGGTTTTATATATTAATTTCCTAAGTGTCATCTTGATTTGCAGCAGGAAACATAAGCAAAACAATGTCAAACACATTAGCCCTGAAGGTGCCTTTGGAGCAGCACTCGGTGCTCTGCCCTTGCCCGGGTGCTCTGAACTCTTCAACTGGGGAGGTGCTTGCCTGGGGAAGAGACTATTTCAGAATCAGTCTTTAGGGCTTGAACAGCCTGAATTACAGTGGTAGCGGGCTACTGAGGGATGCATATGTTATGAAAACACTTAGTCATCTCTAGTGAGATTCTGCTCTGAAATATCTGACCTTCCTATGACTCAGGAAGAGTGAGACACCAGCGGAGAGGACAGTAACCACTTGGGTAGCAGCAGGGGGGCCTGGTATGACCTGTGCTTGGAGAAGCAGTGTTGACTAACAGGGCTGCTCCGCCCTGCCATTCCTACCCAGGAGACAGTCTACAAGTACTTAGATGAGCTCAGTTCTCCCCAGGCTCCCCACAGGGTGCTCTGAAGAGTTTTAATCATCTTGATAGAAATCTGGTAAGAGGTCCTGTTATTTCAGCTTAGAGACAAATTCGCTTATTCATAAAGAAGAGTAGTCAGCTCTGTTTCAAACAGGGTGTGATTTCAGGAGATACCACACTGAAGCATACTCACATGCACATCATCAGATGTTTGTCTGATATACTGTTCATTACACCTCAGTGAAGCACTACGGACAAACATTACTTTGATGTGATAAGCAGGGTGACATTAAATGTGAATACTAGAGTGCAGTATTAGGAAGGAGCTTAAAATGTACTTACAGAAAGGAATAGAGTCTCCAAAGAGGGTGTCATTTAAGAATAGTCCATCTAAAGAACATTCCCCTAAAGGAAAACATCAAAGAGAGGATAGGAAATATGTTTTAGGCTCTGATTCTGGAAAGAAATCAAAGACATATGAATTTCATTAAATCACCAAGGAGTTTAAGAAGAAGTAGATTCAAAATGTACATGAAAAATATTGCAGTAAGTGAAAAATAAAATATCCAGTGACTGCAGAAAAATAAAGAAAAGAAGATGATGAAAGAATGATAATTCAGAAATAACATAAGGAAAGATGTTACACTGGTAGACAGAAAACTATACCTATGGGAAGTAGTTTTTGCTCCTATCTGACTGCAAAGCCAACCAAAGCCTATTCCCAGAACCAGTCTGTACATAAATATGATCCTTCACCCTTGGCAAACTAATTATAGGACCTTATTAAAAAAAAAAAAAAAAAAAAAAAAAAAAAAAAAAAAAAAAAAAAAAAAAAAAAAAGAAGATTGTTGAATCCTTTTCCTCCCTATACTTATTGTTTCTCCCAGAATAAGCCAATAGGCACATTGAACAGGAACGCAAACACTATGTTTAATAGTTTAACTATGTGTTAGCAAAAGTATATGCTTTTGCAATATGTTAATAAATCATCCCTCTCTGAGTGTCTTAGTGACGTTGCTTTGTAAGTAGGAATGACCACAGATCTTAATGAGAAGATTTGTTCTGCCCTAGCATTCCAGCACTTACCCACAGTGACTGCAACCCACGGCCATGGGTGCAGGATGAGCAGCAACTCGTGGAGTTAAAAACCCAGAAGTGAAAAGGGAAACAGCATCCTGGTACCATGATGCACCATGGTCAGAGATCAAGCTCTTTGCAAAAGGAACTGAACAAAGGCAGAGTCTTACTAAGTAACCTTGCACCCACTGCCAGCAAACCTACAGTGAAACCCTTCTCCTTGACATGGTGCTGTCATCTCTCTGGCTGGGCTGCAGCTTCTGGCTGAGGGAGCAGCAAGGATCAGGAAGGGGAAGGAATGTGGGGATGAAGAGACAGACGACCCCAGAAATAGTGACTGGAATGTAATGTGATGGTGTTAGTGCTTTAATCCCAGGGAGAAATAAAATATTTGAGCAATGTTAATTATGTCTATTCCACAAGACTTTTTATGAACAAAATCACAGAAGAGCAAGGGTATCATCCAAATGATATTCTGTGTTTCTTCATTACAGTTAGCTATATGGTGCCACTGATATATGTGTTCTTGTACATGTCCTGGTTTTGGCCGAGGACAGAGTAATTTTTTGCAGTAGCTGTGAGGAGGCAGATCCTGGAGCAGTGTGAATGTGGCCAAGACCCAAATGTTATTTGGTACCATCTCACCTGATGCCAAGAGTGGTGGAAGGGGATATTCTGGTTTTCAAAAAGAATGATATGGTTTTTCTAGGGGAAGAAAACCATGGTGGGCAGAAGAAAGTTTCATTGTCCTGGGCTTGGTGAGCATTTTGCATGTGAACCACCCCCTCTATGTACACTTTTGTTATTAGTATTGCTGTAGTTACTGTTCCTTTTCTTATCTCATTGCTGTTTTCAGTAAATTCTTCTTATCTCAACTTGGGATCTTTGCCTTTTGTGCTTTCAGTATAAGCTGGAAGGGGGACTGAGTGGCGGCATGGTTTCAGTGGGAGCTCTAAATGGTGAAATACCATTCCTAAACCACAATAGTATAAAAAATTAGATGCACTAATAAGACCACTTTTACCCAAGAGTACATCAACAGCTAATGGCTCAGGGAATTCTGTAGATAAAAACCTGAATGTAAGGGACCATGAATCTCTGCTTACACTATCTTTTGATGACTGGTTAAGCGTATGTAATCCTGGACACTGTAGTTTTATTGAAGGATGCACCATCAATGTATGCACTTAAAAATAGGGATACTCAAGGAGGTCATGATATAGACAGTGGACAATTATGGTTTCTGCTTGTTCAGAGACTTGAATGTAGGAGCAGTCTAAAAGAGGAGCTGCCTCTGAAGCACTCAGGGTAAATGCTGGACTGGTTACTGAAGAAGCAGAGCAGGAAGAAAAAGCAGAACAGATAGGCTATGAATGCTATGCCTTACTCAGGTATGGAAAGAGTTTTTGCCTTAATCATACTATATTTAAACTTGAGTTGTACACATGTACTGCTTGGGTAAGAAATTATCCATCCAGAGTTAACTATGTTTTTGTGTATATAACTGCATGATTTTGTTGCAGAGCTGGCAAAGGAAAATTTGTTGGGTTCTTGAGTTTGCTGGCCCTGAGGAACCTACGTAAATTTACATCCATAAAGTATGCAATTGTTATTATTAGCTAGTCTAGACTTCACTGAAGTCTAAAATTCCCTGCTTGTTGCATGCCAATACACTGCAAATGGATATTACTTTGCTCAGCTGTAAACTTTGTGTCTAGTACGACTTTACAGAGAGGATCTTTGCCCTTGCCTTGTCCTGGAAACATTCTCAATGTCAGTCTGGAAGTTTCCTAGGCCCCTAAATACAAGCATCTACTTCACTTGGACATGTGCAGAACAAAGTTCCTGAAGAACACCTATTGCAATCTAGAGTTTGGATGATTTTTCACCTCAGTTCACCCCTTAGATATGCTCTGAGAATCCTAACCTAGAAAAATAACATTAAAAGTGGGAGCTGGAGGTCATCAATCCTCTGCTAGCCCCAGGCTGGATGAGTTTGTATCTGTATCTGACCTGCTGCTCAAGAATTCTGGTGATGGAGAATCTACTGTTTCCCCTGGTGAGCTGTTCTAGTACATAATTACCTTGCTGAAAGGAAATGTGCCTTTTCACCTAGCCTAACCATCCATTCTTTGATTAAAGGCTACTGTTGTCTTATCACCACAGACATGCATAACAGATCCTACTTACTTAGCAGCAGTCAGTCTTTGAGATACCCAAATTTCTGATCATGACCTCCACCAACAGCTCTTACTCTTTCACAGCCTTCCTTGTAAGTTCTAGATTTTAGTCCTTGAATCATTCTCATAGTTGCTGTTTTCTCTATTTGGTTCACGTCATTCACAAAGTGTGATACCAATAACTCAACACAACAAAGGGCAAATCCATTTAGGTCTCCCCAGCACTGAATCCTTGAGACAAAACCCAGAGGCTCTGTAGGCAACATTTCTGTTTAAATAGTTAATTGACATGGTCATACCTGACATTTGGAAGTACTTACCCAGGGCACTCTGATTTCTACTCATTCCCCAGTCTGAAGGTGTTTGGATCCACGCTGTCCCTGTGCTAAGAGAATGCTCTGTTTTTCAGCTGGTTTAGCTAGACCTGCATTCAGCTGTAGTTGAATCACTCTCCAGCTGCAAAAAAAGATCCACTTGGACAGAGAAAAAAAACACCACAGGATGGAAAAACGCAATCAAATGGTTATGGCATTGTAATGGGAATGGCCTCTGAGAATGGCTTCTGATGTTGATCTTTATAGTTCACAGTCCTCACGCTTCTCTATTATCATTGTCAATCTAGTCTAGGAAGTTATAGTACGGGGCAAACTTTAGAAGACAAAACATGTTGCAAGAGTTTACTCTGTTTTGTCAGGGAGGGACAGGACTGATGTATTCAGGTTCCATCTGCACAATTATTTTGACTCCACGTCACTGGGGCGGGCATACCTCTGCTTCACGGGAGCTGCAATAGGTATGATTCATCTAGAAAAATAAAATCAAAGCATAAAAAGCCCATGCATAGATACTTATAGGGTAAAGACCAGAGTCTGAGTCATAATGAATTCCCTAGGATCACATAACTGGAACTACCTTTCTTCAGAGGAACAGCCTTGGAATAAGAAATCGCTGAAAAAAAATTTCCATTTTAGGCAATGGAAAATTATGTCACATATGTTGCGTATGTATATATTGGCAGGGACGCATCTGTGTATAAAAGAGAGATCTGAATTATAACCTGAATTAAAATTTTAAAAATAGTAGGATCCTGTTTAGCAGAGGTGACATAAAGAGATCTCCTTTGTCTCCCAGTAATGCACACTATTGTTTAATGGCAGACTGCTCTATTTTGATCACCAGTACATCATCATCCTGCATTACAGTGCTTCATATCTCATTCTTTCTTCATTCCTCAGACATAACACCATATCATTCTGCCTTTTAGGACAGTCATGATGCTTTTGCACATCATCCTTATGTACTCAGCTAAGATGATTTATTCATGATGAGAGGAGGAATTACACGTTCATTGTGGGTACAGAGTGTGACTTGCCAACACAGTGCCCTTGTAAAAACCCCTTTTACTGATCTCTGTAATGTAACAAATAAAACACAGTTGATTTGACAGCAGGATAAACAGAAGTATTTCATCTCCTTTTCAGCTTGTGAGTTTGAGCATGGTCACTTTTTCTTTAAAATCTGCAATTTCTCTTAATATTTTAGCCATTGGCATTGCTTGATGAAAGTGAGGTCAGATGGGCACAAGAAAGGACAAGCCATAAGTGAAAAAAAGGGCAATGTTTACAAATGAGTTTAGCCATCATTAAAGTGACTTAATTATGTAAGATAATTTTGGAACCAAATCAGTTTTTTTAAAACTTGGGTGACTAGGCCACAGGGGGTCTTCTGTCATCAAATTCCTACTATGTTTGCTAGGATTTCTTATACACAGAGACTGTCAGGCTCCACTGATATATGTCTATGCAGCAGACAGGGAGGGATGGTCTGCGAGGGCTGCAGCAGGTAGAAAGTGCTGTCTCCAATGGTGGGAAAAGAAAAACCTTGAAAGTAAAAGTGAGTTAGTAGGCATTCAAGTTCCTTTATATAACTAGGCATGAAGGTTCTTATATAACTAACTGAGTGCTGTAAATTTCCCCAGGTAAGAAGAGAATCCAGGTTCAATTTTCCTAGCATGACACTGTGGGAACTGCAACTCCCTGTTTTCACATTCGTGGTGCTGCTCTTGGCCGTAGCAGGCTGGCCTGAGACAAATCAGCACCCTTTCTGATATGTATATATATTGGTGGGATACGTAAAAGGCAAGTATGCAAACAAGAAATATTATTTTTTAACTGGAATTCCACTGCCTGAATGAGCTGAGAATCCACCAGGATGCCTCTAATCCATGTGAAACATCAGAAAAAAGCCAAGGGAAGATGCTCTCCCACAACTGGGATGGAGCGATTTGCCACCAGAGGGAGTCATGGGAATACAGTAAAAGAGGTTGTTTGGCACAGGAAAGGTCATTAGACATTTCAGCCCTGAGTCTCAGTGATCAAAGTTTTCTCTGGCCACAGCTAATTTTCTACCAATTCAATATGCAATGAAAATCAGCTTGAAAGTTTGGCTTTTGGCTAAACGTGCAAATCTCCTTGCTAAAAATGCTACCTTGATGTTTCATACTCCATACTTTGTTCAAAGTATCCACTTGCTCAATAAAACAAAATTGTTAACTAAGCCACTCCAATTTTATGCTTGAAAATACAACTCCAGGACTGAAAATCAAGACTTTAAAAAAAGACTTTAAAAATCATGCTTTAAATACCATATACACTTTCACTAGTATAATTAGTATAAAAATCGTAGTAATCAGAAATTTTTCTGGCAACAGCTTTCCTGGTGATAAAGCAGATTACATCGGATTGCTGGAATGGCTCTGCATTGATGATCGCAGACTGAACTATAGAACATCATGCAACAAACACTTGGGCTCTGGAGATGAATAGAGGGTGGAAGAAATACATCATTACTGTGTAGAATTATTCTTTTGACTAAATCTAATGTTTAAAGAGGTAAGGAATCTATTTCAAATAATACCGAAGTCCTTTACACTGCCAGTATGATTTACAACAGGCAACACAAGCTGATATGATCTGATGCTTAGCAAAAGAAAAAGAAAGTCCTTTAAAGAAGTTTGTCCATTTAGTTCCTTCTTTGCTCTTATGTGCTACACTTTAATTCTTGTTACTTTTAATATGTGCTTTAAAGTGGAAATGCATGTATACCCTCCGTGAAGTCACAAAACTGATAAAATTGTAGGAGACCATTCATCACTCATTAAAAGCCAGGTCCCCACCGCTGCACAGGGTTAAGCATTGTGTATCAGAAATTGAAGAAAGAGCAGACTGAAAAAGATCTTAAATAAAAGAGAACTTAAATAAAAGGGAAACAGCAATTTCAAGCCCAGAGGGTGCCCACAGATCCCCCACAGTTCTTTGTGGCAGGTGTAGGGTGGAATTAGGTTATCTTAGATATATAGAATAAATATGATATGTATAAATGCCTCTGCTTTTCCCAGCTTGCTGCCTATTCCCTCATCTACTCACTGCTCCTCCTCTGTAGCACTTACACAATTTTTTCTGTAGCTCTCTGCCAAACCAAAGTTAATTTTAAGGCTGGAGTATGTCACAGAAGATGTGCTGCTGAGTCTTTAAGTATTCCTCTTTTTCACTGTGGGTGAATTCTTCGTAAGCTTAAGATTTCCTGCCTTTGGGAATTCTGACATTTTCATTCTGTAGGCCAAACATCTTATGATCTTTGCAATTTCCATCATCCTTTTCCCTTAAACTTACAAGAAATTTGAGGTCTAGGACTTGTAAAGACCAAAATAAACCATGAGTATCTTGCTTTCTATCTTCCTTTTCATACCTAGCAGAATGGAGCTGTTCTGGTAGCAGTCAAGTAACTCCTTAAATTATGGCACATATAGAATGCCTCCTGTGCATAAACATATATATAACAATTAAGGAAAAATTATTTATAAGATTTTGATTTTTACAACTTTCATATTTGCAGGAAAGTTTAAAAATGTAATTAAAGATAATATTAAAAATTAAAATGGAATTTAAAATTTGGCTTAATTAAGTTATTGTTAATATTGGAGACTATTGATTTGAGACTCATTAATTTTTCTGGGGAGGGAACATGGAATTCCTTGTAAGGATCTATGGAGGGAATTTAATCACAGTTTGCAGGAGTAGTAGTGAATCTAGTTTGCTGTTGATCTTATAACTCAAGCAAACTTTGTAGGTGTTGCTTTTCTTTCCCTTTGTACTACAGAAGACCAGAATCTGCAAAGGTTCATGATCCTACAGTACATATCCTATAGCTTTTTATGCTTTGCTCCAACAAACTGTCATGGGATGTATCTATACATCACAGCTCCTGTGCTTAGTGTTTTTGAGGGCTTTTATAGGACATATGTAATGGAGCTGCAGTGTTGTGCCTTTTAGAGCTCTAGAAGATAGATACACTTTTGGAGGGAAGGAAAATGACTTGTTTTTTTTTTTAGAACAGTTAAAATTAATTCAACACAATCAAGAGTGCTTACATAGCTCCATAAAGCAATGTTAAATACAGTTATTGTCCTTACCTGAACCTTTGGAAATGAAATATGTTCGTACCATTTTAAATTGTCCACATGCAAAACTGTGTCTTGTTTCAATTTTACAGGTTCAAAACATATGTTAAAAGTTGCAGCTGAGCAGGTATTTAGAGGATTATTTTACTTTAAAATTGATCAGAAATATTTTTAATTAAATAACCTCTGACTATAGTTTTATTAATTTTTAAGTGTTAGTAAAACATTTCACCATTTTTAACAGATAATTTATTTAAATTAAGTTTAATTAAGTATAAGTGAAGAAAAATGGCTCATCTTTATGATATTAAATTCTTAGTTCAACTATAATTTTGAATTAATGTAAACTTTAATGCTAGTGTATCTATTTTAATATAATATTTTTCATATTAATATTTTCTAACATCCTTAAACAAAATAGTAAGCATTCCAATATTAAAAAATCATAATACTTCAGAATAAATATAATTCTAGTTTTACATTTTTATCCCTGTTTGGAGTGAAACACTGTGAAATATTACATTTTCCACTGAACTACACATTCTGTTTTCTAAGAGGTTCTATTTTATTTGTTTTAAAAATGCCACTAAAACCAATTCCAACCTAATAATGTTCCATATCACGACCAAGAAGTTCATTATGACATGCTTGGTGACTTCTAAGTTTGCAGATAGTGAGTCAGATTCTGTAAAATGCTTAGTTTTGTAAGGACTTCTTAAAAACGTGACTAGAAGAAATCCTTTACCTTTAGTAATATTTTAGGCAACACAAAAATCTCTGAAATTAAAGTGTTGTTCCCACAGCTATCTATTTTCGCAAGTCAAATAAGAAATACACAGATTAGGGTTTTTTTGTGTGTTTTCTCTAATTCAGTAAGACAATGTGGAAGACAGGCCATTTTCAGAGCTGATTAAAAAACCCTCAGATATCAGGGAATACACATCTCTTTTAAGAAAAGAAGAATATTAGGTAGCCTTTGAGAAGCACTGCAATGTGACATTTTTACAAGGAACTCATTCGGAAAAAAGTAAAGAGCAGATACTCAGAAGAGACTTGGAAGAGTGCAGCTATTATGTATTCCTATCATCTGGAAAAGGCAATGACTTGTTACTCTTATCCACAAGAAAGTACTCCTCAGCAGAACCAAATCCCAGCAAAATAGATATTGTCTGCTGGGCTCTGTCTTCTTCTCCCCTTTTATTTGCAGTAGCATTTTTCATTCTTAAGGCCTCTCCTCTAATCTCCTTGGAAAATTAACCAAGATGCTAACAGCTGAGAAAAGATAGCAATGCTTACAGGAGGAGATAGGAACACAGTCACAGATCCACACATATGCAGCTCTTGGATACTAAAGAGCAGTTCCTGCAGGCAGTGAGGTGAATACCAGCATGTTAAACATTTTTTGCAAGGAAAGCCTCTGATGTATTTCAGAAGCATTTCTACCCAAAAGACTACCTGAAAAAAAACCTCCATAAAGATGCTTTTAAGGCATTTGCTGTTGGTGTTTCCTATGGGAGCTGGATTTTGTGCAGCTCTGAACATCCACAGGAACCACTCCAAATTCTAGCAGGTCTGTTGGGGCATGCAGACATCCATAGAATGCTGGTGACTTCCTCAAGACCCTTAAGCTGCTGCATTGAAATGCTGCTGTCACCCCTGAGAGAAGTTCACTTGAATCCCACCTCCTGTATGAAGTTGCTAACAAGGGCAGGCTGGACCTGCTCAGGCATCCCTGTGTAATCCCTGGCCTGGTAAGGGAGCAGGAGATGGCCTTGCATACCTAGTACAATTCATGTCTCCCACAAGCACCACCTGTTGTAATACCTTCCCTTATTCTGACTGAAGCCACATGGACATATAATACATATACGGCATCTGCATAGGATGCTCCAAAATAGTGTGCCCTTTTTCACCACTGTTAAAAGGCAGACTAACTTATTTGGATTCATTGCTGCTGTGTGAAACCATGCATTTGATTCTTGTTCAGGGTGCTCTAAGGAGAAATCATACTGCAAATGGGGCAGAACTGTGAAAAGAATTAAGTTCATTTTGTGTAGTTATTTCCTGAATGTAGATAAATGTAGATCACCTAATGCTCTTTATAAATTACCTTATTCAGTTGCTATGTAATCACCTTGTGGAAAGTCTGAAGTGAGTCTAGATAGTCTCAGCTGACCTGTGGAGAGAGGAACCCAAAGTGGAGCAGGTTTTCTGGACTTATGACCCTGAAGGGAACCCACACTGGAGCAGTTAGTGAAGAATTGCAGCCTGTGGGAAGAATAACATTGTAAAAATGTTAACATTGTAAAAATTCGTAAGGACTGTCTCCTGTGGGAGGGACCCCATGATGGAGCAGGGGAAGAGTGTGAGGAGCCCTCCCTCTGAGGAGGAAGGAGCAGCAGAGACAAGGTGTGATGAACTGACCATAGCCCCCATTCCATGTCCCCCTGTGCCGCAGGGGGTGGGGTGGGAGTAAAGTTAAGCCCAGGAAGAAGTGAGGGGTGGGGGGAAGGTGTCTTTAAGATTTGGGTTTATTTCTCATTATTTTACACTATTTTGATTAATAAATTAAATTAATTTTACCAAGTCAAGCCTGTTTTGCCTGCAACAGTAACTGGTTGGTGATCTCTCACTGCCCTTATCCCAAGCCATAAGCCTTTCTTTCTACTTTCTCTCCCCTGTCCAGCTGAGAGGAATGATAGAGCAGCTTTGGTGGGCACCTGGCATCCAGCCAGGGTCAACCCACCACTAAAGTGACATAAAAATAAATGAAAAAATAAGAGCAAGTGCCAAATATCTGGAGTTCCAGTGTGGTCTACAGTATGGATTCACAAGGTTTTATTTGTTATAAAAAACAAACATGCAAACAAACAATAAAGAGAAAATAGTCCTTGATTTTTGTGGCACACTTGTAAGGGTGAAGAATAAAACCCTTTCCATAGATAGCATCATATAGGAAGAGCTGGAAAACCAGAAAGAGCTTCTTGATCACATTAGGAATAAAGAATATGACAGAACCCCAATAACAACATCGGGGAGTAGAATTGATAAACATTTTCTTGAGGTGAGCACACCAACACATCAGAAGGCTCCCAGCTTTGGCATAACACAGGCTAATAAGCTGCAGCAAATTAACTGTCTAAGAAGCCAACTGGAAGAGGCATTAAATACCAGGACTTGAAAACAAATATCCCAGAGAATTTGCAGAACCAGTCTTTACAGTTCAGCAACTTCTGGGGATTCCCTTTGTAGGGGAAGCTCCTTTTGTAGGAGCTCCTCTGAGTTCCCTAAGAAGCTTCCTGCTTTTTAACACTCCTGAGGTTGAAATTGTTTCTGCACCCTGTTCCTTTCAAGCATCGCCTGGACTGTGCTGACTCCCTCCTACCTGCTCCATCCAGCAAACTCAATGCTTCCTCCAACTGAGCAAGCACAGCTGCATTCAAGGAAAGGGCAGTTTCTTTCCATCTTTCTCTCCCTTCCTCTGGTTCCACCTCACTGTCTGTGGTATTTTCCCCTCTGTCACACAGCTGCTGGATTATTTTATATAAAACATACACTGTACCGTACCACTTACAGTGAATAAACACTGTTAAAGTTCACAAGGGGCAGAAAATGGGATAGGGGAGCCCCATGCGTAGCTGTGAACAGCCAAGTATCCTGCTGCTATGGAGGAAGAGAGTATGGAAGCAGTTAAAATGAACTGGTGTTTGAAGGAAAAACTTATTCTCTTTTTAGCTTGCAGAGTTCCCCAATGCTCTGCCACATTCCTCAGCTGGATGCACGAAATATTTTAGCCTGAGGGAGGCAAAACAAAATGGAGAAAAATTATGAAGACACCCCGCTGATGGAATATAAAGGTTAAGACTGAAATAGCTTTCTCATAAAAATATTTCATCCTTTTAATTTCCTGAGAAAATGATGATTTTTAGATTGTGTGTGTTTCAGGGCAAGTCAAACAAGTTTGATCTTTGATCCTCAAAGAGAGACTACACCCTGAGTAAGCTTCTCATGCCCTCTCAGATATCCACCAAATGCTGTGCTCTTCAGGGATCACCACATGCAGTAGTTGTGGCAATCTAATGTAGATTGCCAACTCCCACACGATGCTTCTGTACTGGTTTCGCTTGGAGAGTAGATGGGTGCTTGGGATTACATCCCCCCACCAGAAGAATTTTTTCAGGAATGGAACAACTTGGTGAATGGCAGAATTGTGTCTTGGCATAAGGTTTGTTGCAAGCCTAATCTTCCTACACATTTTGCAAATGAAGAGAGGCACAAGGCTATATTTGCAAAGTCAGATGCCAAAAAGCAGGAACCCTGAGTAAAGATTTTACAGATTATCCAGTTTTTATAATCACCAGGAACCTCTGATTGCCTCTGGGGTATCATCCAGTAAACAATCCATGGGAAAAGCCCTTGACCAGTGCCTTGATTAGACCACTTCTATTTAGGTGAGTTTTGGCAGGCGTTCAGCTTGAATAATTCTTTTGCAAAGTTTTAAGCCTACCAAGGTGGCATTTAGTTAGCAACATTTAAAGAGTTCTACCATGGTTTGAAATCTCAGAGAAGTTTCACTCTTCTTTTATTGTAAGCTGCCCTGGGTAGAGAAGATCAGAGGGTATGATGTTAGCATGGTTCATGTGAGACCTGGGAGAACCAAGCTCAGTTTTCAGCCCCACCATAATCTTCCCATATGACAGCTCATAATTTCTGCTTCAGATCATCCTTTTTTATTACTTTTGAAACAAAGCTGAGAAACTTTCTAGTTTTCTTTTCAGAACATGAGTTGTTCTGCTCAGTCTGGGAGTCACTAAATGGAACTAAATGGCCTGAAAATATGTGAAGTTAGAATGGAAAGGTTTTATCTACCTGCGAAACAGGAATGACACTATTTCCTTACTTACAGCTGTAAAGTTTACTTAGGTATCAGTGGCTTGGACATTTAATTACAATAGCTAAAAATAGTGTTTGGTTAAAAATCTGATATACGAACAACAACAGAATCTTTTAAAATAAAATATTTAGTATTTGCTGTGGAAGATGGGAAGTGTTCAATTTTTCCAGTTTTCAGAAATGTTATGTCAATGGCAATAAAATTCATAAGACATATAAGTACATGACTATGTAAAACCACGGACAAATAGTGAATAATTGCAGAAGCTTGGTCAAAATTTTATAGTAAGAAAACTCTTAATTTTAATATATGTGTGGACTTAATATGAATTTACCACTATAACCAGGCAACTAATAAACAGCCACTGGACCTGCAAAAAATCCAAAGAATTTGTGATCTTAGTGAATCAATGACAAATCATCTATCTCCTCAGTTTTCACTCACAACACGAATAGCAGACATGGAAAATGCATTGGGTTTTCATTTACTTTTAGCAGTGACCATAAAAAATGGACTTAGAGTTTGAGGTTACAGTATCTGAGGGTTTTTTTCCATAAGGTTATAAAATGTTTCAAAGCTTTTAACACAAACATTCCCAGGGTTAGTAGGTCCAGTGAACCTGACAATCAATTTCACACTTTATTTTCTCTTACATGAGAAAAGTAATGACAGTGGTTTTAAAAAATATATTAGAAGTTATGTTTAAAATACGATTACCCAAAAAAGAAAACATGAGAATTTATCTTACTAAGGTCTGAGAAAGGACAGCAAAACTGAGTTTATTATGATGCAATTCACAACTAGTGATTGGATATCCCATTCTAACATTGTTCTTGGAAGAATACTTAACCTGAAGATGCTTGTCTCTTACCAGTTGGAGAGAAATGTATTCCTTAGTTTTGAGATGAGGGAAAATAAAGTGTTTCCCTAGAGCAAATCTGTGATCACTGCCTCTTTGCCTTGTTGAGGAGCAGATGAAGGTGCACAAGTCAGCTTCCCTCCTCTTCTCAACTCCTTTGACCATTTCAGTTGCTCAAACTGCTGTTTGAAGAGTTTTTGATCATGCAAAATCTGTGGCACTGCTTTCTACACGTAATTAATTGAAAGAGACTGACTTGGCAGAGCACCTTCTAGAAAGGAGTAGACCTATTCAAGGATGAGCCCCCAACTTTATAGCTGATGCCAGACATTTTATGTGATGAAACTTTGACATTTTTGGAATAAGGACTTGTAGAAATAAAACTATCTCCATCCATCCATCCATCCATCCATCCATCCATCCATCCATCCATCCATCCATCCATCCATCCATCCATTCATCTCTCCATCTCCTAGTTTAACAATAAGGCTGACATTTTGTATGGAAAAATTGTGGACCACAAATGAATCTTACAGATGACATCTTTGCTTAGTAAAATGGAAGTATAAAGGTATTGTGAGACATAGTCTTTTGTTGTGCACATAGTTATAATTACTTGACGTGAATCTAAGAATTTGCACGTGAGTGTCATATAAACAAAAAATCTGTAGTAAGTTTTAACTGGTTGCAGTTTGGGAATCAATTAATTTGTGAATGAATCTGCAGTTTTGACCTGTCCAATGGAAGAGCATTAATAATAATAAATTATAGCAGAAACCAAATTCTGGGAGTAGTTTGACTCTTCTATAACTTAAGCATGACTGAATTTTGCTGTCTTACCTTGCATTATCAAAAACTCTTCCAGGAACCATCTCAGAGGAAAACTGAGTTAAAGTTCTTCATTAACACCTCTTTTACCTTGAGAAGGATGGAATGAAAACCTGTTCCACTTTGGTTTTTTGGGCTTAGATTACTTCTGAGAAGACTCTGCACTCCATATTCATCTGCACGGGTGTCCTTCTGAGCCACATCTCACAAGTATTTCTCATTGAGGAGCAGAAATGAGTATTTTGAAATTATGTTCCAGTATTTCTGGTTGTGTCCTAAGAACCAATCAACAATGATCTGGAACAATCAGGAAAACCAAACTGAAAAAACCATGCAACATGATTTGGTTATACAAATTTGTCTCAAACATGAGGTACTTACTTGAAGCTGGAGAAAATTGCTAGAATAAGTTTCACAGGTGTAACTTTGACCAGAAAATAGGTTAACAGTTATATATAATCATGTAGAGAAGAGATACACAAAAAATTGCCTCAAAATAACAGGGTTACCTTCCTTTTCTCAAAATTCTGTTGAAGTTAACAGACAGCAGTTAAAACACTCCACAGATTCAACAAGCTCCACTCCCAATGGTCAAGTTCTACAGACTTTATTTTGAAGCACACCTACGGACTTTTTTTTAAACCAATTGTATGGATTTTGAATGATTTATCACAGTCCATTACATTCCTAAAGTTTTAAGAATCACTTCAGTTGTCTGTATTATCACTGCTTCTCTTGGTCTCTATTTACACAGTCTTACAGACTTGATAGCCCTTATCAATGAAAAAAACCCACTGACACTGAAAATGGGACAGTTTTTATGAAATAACATGCTCTCATTAATGTTTGCTCCAGAATAATATCCACATGTTGTTCTTAGTCATGAATGAATTTCATTCAGAGTGAAAGGATGAAACACAATATGGTGCAAAGATAAACAGTAAAATTCATCTTAGCTGTAAGTAAAATCACAATTTTGCCAAAGATTTCATCACAATATACTTACAATTGAACTTGAACTTACCAACTTATCTTCACCCTTTTGCAGAATCCTGCCAAGCACAGATATTATGACCCTACACAGTTATTTCTACAGCAGGAAGCAGTACAAGGTGTAAGAAAAAATAATGCAATAGATGCAACTTTTTCTTGAAAAACTATATAAAAAGATGCACAAATCCATCTCTTTTTAAGCAAATACTCATACAAGTGCTTTAATTTCAGTTTGAGTTTGCATCCTATTGAGTCCAATAGAATTTATCACATTGATGCTTTCCTGGGCAGGAGGTGACAAGAAGTGTGTGAGGGAAGATGTAAGCCAAGATACAGGAATGTGCTGCTATCAGAATAAATTTCATGACAAATATTATAAAGCAAATAAAACAAGTAGACACCTCTAATACTTATTGCCTACCCTACATAACCAATATTATACATAATTTCTTCTTTTTTGGCTTAAATGCAAATAAATTAATATTGTTAATAGCAGCAGTAATACATGCACATAGAGCTTTTCGAAAGAGTTTCAGGAACATGAACTAAAGAAATATGCCCTTTGAAAATATCATATGTCCTTTCACTTTTTATATATTTAATAACTTCATACTTCATGTAGTGTGGAGTTTGGTAAATTGTTGGCATTAACATCTTGACAAAGTACTTTTCTGTAGAAATTTAATTTACTTTGAAAATTAAAAAGAGACAACAGGATTTTCCTGAGATTTTGCCAGCTGCATCCTACCCTACAATACAGGAGTTTTTAATGTGAAAATTTTAGTGAACATTAAAAAAAAAATACAGTGAGTACTAACATATACTTATTTTGTCACTGTAGTTGCAATTTCTGGAGACCATGCCAATATTCTTTTCTATGATCTCTAAGGCAGCTTGACTTTCAACAACCTAGGCAATTTTACAGGTCTTAAGTATCACTTCATAGGAGTTTTATTGAGTGAAATGAAGGTTGGTCCCTCCTCTTCACATTTAAGAGAAATCAATAGCTAAAATCAACATATTTAAAAATGGTTATTTTCTTTCAGTATTGGGTAGATACTAAGCAGGGAGGGAAATAGATGGAATCTGGTGCCTGGGACCTCCACGTATGTGAGGCCATGCTTTCCACTTTAAACACAAGAGAAAACATATGGACAGAGGACTGGAAATGTGCAGAGAGGCTCAAGGAACAAATCAGCCTTCATGTATCTGCACTGAGCAACCAGAATATGACACACTCAGAATTAGTGTCTTTTTTCTGAAAATGTTGACTCATTTTCAAAAGTGTGTTTTCCTTCTCTATACAGAGCATACTGTAAGATGATTCTACTCCTTGAAAAACAGATGCCAGTAACTTAATTTATTCTTCTTAGATTTCACATCTTACTGTGTTTGTAAAAGTTGTGCCCAGTTCTCATGCTGTTTTTGCTACTGCTGTATATACTCTAAAAATAACACACGAGAGGGTGATATTCATTTTACATTATCTTGTCATTGGTTGAAATCACATTAATGATGTATTTCGGTGCCCAAATAAATGTATGTACCTCCATAGGAGCATTGTTATAATTTAATACCAACATGCTTTTAATAGAGGCCTCAGTTTTAATGAAAGAAATATAAGATATCACTTGCATGGGAGACAGAGGTGAATTATTTTTCTACAGTGAGAATAACAGAATAAAGAATAATATGAAACTGAATTAGTCTGAGAATGACAAAAAGGTCTGTTGTGGATGAAAGCGCTAATGAGAGTTACAAATCTTGGCCACTGAGAGCACTGTCTGCATTTTCTATCTTCTTCTCTACTGGGAACTGTCCATTTTAGGAGGAACTGACTTTGGGGATGCTTTGTGTTATTGGCAGGGTTCCTACACAACCTGAATAAAATACAGCTTTTGCCCCCAGTGGTGGCCCACAGAGGATAGCAACACAACCACTGTCTGCCATCACTGGGAGAATTAATGCCCCACAAAGGAGACTGGCTGGCATGGGGATGCAATTTGCATATAAACACTGATCCCATGGGTAAATTGCCATTATATAAAATAAATCTTAACAAAGTCTTCCCTTATGTTATTCTCCTACATGGCACAATGTGTATGAATACAATCTATTTAACAGAGGGATTTGTCTGCAGCCCATCTCTTTGTTATGTTGCCATAAGCTTCTAATTTTATTGAGGATTCCTAAGTTAACAGCATTTTTTCATTTAAGGAAAAGGTAGTAATTTGGTCTCTTGAAAATGTCTCACACTAAATTCTTTTCTCTTCAGTTAAGAGATACTTTTTGACATCTCTAAGTCACTGATGTAATAATTTCTGACAGCATCAGTGTGCTTTAGCCATGGCATCCTGGAATGCTACTACTAAAAATACAAGAGAAAATAGACATAATTTTTTTTAGTACATTGGAAGAAAATAAGCATATATATTTATTTTAAAGGCATTTTAGAAGAGTTTAGGAAATGCCGGTTATACTTCAGCCACTTTTGTTGTGAGAAAGCCAGCTGTTATTTCACAGAATCATGGAACTATAGAATTGCTTAGGTTGGAAAAGACTTTTAAGATCCTTGAGTCCAACTGCTAACCCAGCACTGACAAGTTCACTACTAAACCCTGTCCCCAAGTGCCCCATCCACATGACTTTTAAATACCTCCAGGAATGGTGACTCAACCACTTCCCTGGGCAGTGTGTTCCAATGCTTGACAACCCTTTCAGTGAATAAATTGCTCCTAATATCCAATCTAAACATCTCCTGGTGCAATTTGAGTCCATTTCCTCTCATTCTGCTGCTTGTTACTTGGGAGAAAGGACCGATCCCCACCTGGCTACAACCTCCTTTCAGGTAGTTGTAGAGAGTCATAAGGTTGCTCTTCAGTCTCCTTTTTTTCCAGGCTAAATAACTCCATCTCTCCTCATAAGACTTGTACTCCAGACAATTCAACAGCTTCATTGTCCTTCTCTGATACCTCAATGTCTTTCCTGTACTAAGGGGCCCAGAACTGGACACAGGATTTGAGGTACAGCCTCAGCAGTGCCAAGTTGCCCTGGTCCTGCTGGCCACACTGTTGCTGATTTAAGGCATGATTGGGCACACTGATGACTCACGTTCAGCTGTCAACCAGCACCCCCAGGTCCTTTTCCACTAGTCAGCTTTCCAGCCACTTTTCCTAAGCCTGTAGCACTGTGTGGACTTATTGTGACCCAAATGCAGAACCTAGCATGACTCACCTTCACTCTCTGGGCCTGGCTGTCCAGCCAGTTTTTCACCCAGTAAAGAGTGTCCAAGCCATGGGCAACCTGTCCAAGCCATGGGCAGCTACGCCAGGATAATGCTGTGGGAGACAGTGTCAAAGGCTTTACTAAAGTCCAGGTAGACATATCCACAGCCTTTTCCTCATCCACCAAATGGGTCACCTTTTTGCAGAAGGAGCTCAGGTTGGTCAAGCAGGACCTTCCCAGTTAATCAGGGCTGCTGGCAAAGCGATGTGGTGAGCTATTCTGCCATCTCCCTCAGTATCCTTGGATGGATCCCATCTGGCCTCATGGACCTGTGTGTGTATAAGTGGTGTAGCAGGTTGATGACCATTTTCCCTTGCATTATGGGGCCTTCACTGTCTTCCAGCTCAGGGGGCTGGGTACTTTAATGGTCTTACCATTAAAGACTGAGGCAAAGAGAGCATTAAGAACCTTATCATTTTCCTCATCCTTTGTCACTATGTTATGTTTCCCCCCGATATCCAATAAAGGCTGGAGATTCTCCTTGGCCCATCTTTTCTTGCTGATGTAATTATAGAAATATTTCTGTCACTTGCTGAAAACTCCTATCTTAATGATACGGACCTGTGCTTTGTGGCAGAGTCCTGAACCTCACAAAAATAAAGCTGAAAACATTCACATCCTTTTCTGAATTTGGGAAATTTGAGAAACTTGATTGTCTCAAAATTATGGCAAATTCTGCACTTAAAAAAATACCATAGCAAAGAGCTTGCATGCTACTCTCTTTGTTTTATTTAATGCAACATTATTCTATCCTTAAAAATGCTTTTTAAAGTCTTGCACAGGAACAGGATTTTCTTTTCCATTGCCAATATCTTGTCCAATTAGGAGACCTTCAACCAGAAATTTTTTTGTTGTTTTAGATAAAATACTTCTTCACTATTTGGGACTCATTTAACTAACTCCTACTTTAATGAGCAAAGATATCTAAAAAGCAAACATGATTAATGAAACCTAGTCTGACAACATTTCTATCAAGGAAACAAAAACCTGTACATCAAAGAAAGTTCAAGCATTCATTAAGAGCCGGTAATCATCATGGTTCCTTGCTCGTAGGACCTCTCTGAATTTGTGATCTATCAATATAAAATCAAATCTTTCCTTACTTTGTATCACAGTACACAATCCCTCATATAATTGTAGAGTAAATGTCAAATTTACAGTCTTGTTTACTTGCTGCACTACCCTAGGCATAAAAAAAATTTAGTTAACTACAGGATTTCTATAAAATAGATTATAGAGGATAACCTTCCTCTTTGGAATCCACTGCATTTTGGTGCAGTGGTATGATTTTTAATTCATATTATTCATCTTGTTCAACACACTCCCCCATCCCACTCTCTGTAAAATATCTTTTATATCAAATCACAGTTCTCAGAAATGTATTTGCAAAGTCTCCTAAAACATTTCTTCCAGGAATAAAAACTGTATCTTACCAAATTTCACTGACATAGCACCGTTTGTAATTCTACAAATAATTAAATGAGCTTTTGAAACAAAATTCTAGCCTATTTATTGTGGCAATATGAAAATTTGAGTGTAAAAAGGTAGTTCTTACTACAGACTGATCACAAAAATTACAAAATAAAAATAAAATAAATTAAATTGGAAATTAAACTGTTTTACTCATGAGGTCTATAACAATATTCAAGGAGAAATTGTAACATTAATGCCTGTGATGACATTATAGCACTCTCAGTGTTGTAGTTCATCAATATGGCCTGCAGGCTATCTAAATTGAAGGACTATAATTTAGCAGCATGCAAGGTGTTTTTATGCATGCAAAGGCAAAGTTTGTCCCAGACCCTTTCTCTCTGGGCAGGGCTCCAGTCATCCCCTCTCTCTCTCAATAGTCATCATGTTTCTGATCCTCCTAATCTCACTATTTTGTGAAGGTTAGCCAAGGATGTGGATTACAAATATTACAAATTTTAGAAATATTGTTGGTTATTTTCTATGCCCTTTAAAATGAAATCTACCTTTTTTTTTTTTCCCCAGCTCTCCAAACACCACAGTTTCAACAGAATGCCTAGAGATTTCTTTCATATGTTTCCAGATAATCTAGAATCCATCATTGTGCCTTTGTGTTCCAGAGTATTCAGCTAAAAATGCCCTGAACTTTCAAAATCCAACTCTTTCTCACAGGTTCAATAGTCCAAACCCACAAGAAAACTACTAAATATATAAATTTAAACAATCTCTCCTTTATTTTATCTGTAAATGAAATAATTCTAATAGATTTAAGAGACGTGATCTTGTTTATTTGTGTTTTGTTGGTTTTTTTAAGGATGAAGCTGTGCTGTCACAACCATGGTTGAGTTGTTTTGGTTTTAATTATTTCTTGCATTTAGAATGACCTTGAATTGGATTAAATCTTATTAATCTGTAATTTTTGGATTCACCCTTTGAATATCTGCTCAAAAGAGCAGTAAAACACTTGTTTTATCTAATCCTCCAATAAAGGTTTTAGCAACAGATTAGATAGCTCTGCTTGCATCTCCTGTTAAGAATTCACCTTGTTTTTTATCTAGAAAATCAGATCTCAAAAGCACTTAACAAGTGAGACAATTATTTTTATTGGAGTTTTAAACTGGAGAAACAGAAGGATGGGAAATAACTGTCTCGAAATCATCCAGGAGATCATTGCGAGGGCTGAGAACTCAGATTTCCATGTCCCAGTGCAGGGCTAAGATCATCTATCTTCACTTCCTTTTGAGTTTCGCTACAAATTCACTCTGTTCCATGTGATTAGTTTTCCTTTAATTTATCAATTTATTTTAGTGCTGTCTTGAACACACAACTTTAACACAGTTTACCCTATTAGAACAAGGAGGTGCTTCTGTACTCTCTCTGATGAGCTGTAGTGTAAAAAAGTGTAACTTCTCTGCAACACCTGTAGGTTTCTCAATTGGTTTCTTTAAAACCCTTTGATAACTTAGGACACAATATGACCCATCACATGGACACAGTCCGTCTAACAAGATTTCCTGGTCCCCAGCCTCTTCCTGCTGTCTCTTTTCTAAGCACCCACAGGCATGAGCAAGGAGTGGGATGATGGTTGAATTCATGGTTTTGCAAATCTGCGGTATGTTTCCTGCTTCATCCATTCCCTCTCTCCACAGCCCCTTCATCAGTACATAACTAATAGACGGGCCTCTATCACATGGCAAAAATGACAGCATCTTCCATTAAATTGGGAGTGTGTTTCTGTTCCTAGGAGTGCACTGGCCAGTGTGACTAGATGCTGCTTGTGTGCTATGGTGTCTGACAAGTTTTTCTTCTACATTGACTAATTCCTTGATGTCCTTTTCCTGGTGCCTGTCGATGTCAGCTGATATAGCATCTTTTTTACCTCTTAGATACAGGACAGAGTACTTCATGCTCCATTGTTGGCAAGGTGCCTCACATAAGAAATGTGTCTTACTGGATTTGCAAGGTACATCTGATATGAAAATGTTTGCTTGGTTGACTTAATAGAAAATAAAGTATTAAGTCTGATCTCTCATTTAGATTAATATTCCTGTCTTGTTCAGGGCACATGGTCTGTCCTTGCAATCTTCCAGCAAAGTCCTACTTCCTGAAAAAGCAATTCCTTACCTCTATTGTGCTTTGATTCTGCAATTTTTTTATTCAGTACGTCACTTAGGCACACTCTAAAGTTTAAAACTTTCTTAAATGTTTTTCTTTTGATGTGTTTATTTCAGTCTGAAAGTAGGAAAATGCACATTTTTATTAGATGGCCTACTTTAAAAGAAGCCATGATGCATTTTTCAGATAGTCCTTAGTCCCTTCTCACTCTTCCTGTTTCTTGGAAAGATTCTCATTCCCTTAGTTGTGCTTACCTCTTTACTTGCAAGTTTCTCGAACAGAGGAGAATTGTGTATTGAACTGTGAAACCCCAAAACCTCACTTTTGTGAATCATTTCTATAAAAAAGGGATGGGTTGAGATGTGCACTGAAATGCTTTCCTGAACTTCATTTCACTTAGAATTTGGTTTCAAGAAACTGTAACATCTTTCCTTTAGGTACAAAAATTTGTTGTAATATACTATACCTGCTCTCATTCCATCAGTAAAAGTAAAATGATCATTTTAATGTTAAAAAAGAATTGAGATTCAGTATATCTAGATCTTTTTCTCATTCTAACAAGGATTTTCTCTGGGACTTTGTTATAAATCACTTGTCAAGTATGTTCATATCCAGCACCACCAGCCACTATTTCCAGGAGTAAGAAATACCTTAGGAAATAGCAGGCTTTCTTCTTATGGCCTCATTTTACCCACATCAATCTTACCCAGTATCACTGGAATAATGATACGTTTAATTTGCCACTCTCTGGGGAGAACTTTTGGAGCCTCCAGAAAATATTAGAGAACTCATATAGAAATGCAGAATTACTGTTTTTCAGAATAATCATCCCTGTTTAAAAAGTTGCATGGAATTTAGTAGATTTGAAGTGACAAATATTCCACATAAATTGTGTGTTAGAAAACATATTTTAGAACCTAGAAGGACTTAATGAAATAGTTTTGATAACAATAGTGTTTTCAAAGGAAAAATATAGTTAATCTACTCACTGGAATGGCTAAGAAACCTAAGAAAATGATAACTTTTTCTTAAATTCCTTATGACTTTTCCTATGAGAATGATGGAACTATGTTGAGATTTTTAAGCCCATTGGACTTTTGGGAACAATTCTGATGAAGACTTCTCATCATAAAATACACAGTTGGATTAAAACCATCCTAGGGATTTGCAAAGGGAAGTTCACAGAAAATATGCAAATTAATATTCTGATGTACTATATCCAGAAATAAATTTGTTGTTATTAATTTTTATAAAGACTTTTTCATCACTGTTTATTTGTTTTAAGTGGTTTTTTTGAAGTAACAAAATGACAAAGAACCTTAGTATAGGAAATGACATTACTGCAATCTTGAATGGAGATGGGACTTCATACTCTCTCTTTTATCTCTGAAGTAAATGAAAAGGAAAATGGAAGTAGAAATATTCTTTGATGAAAATAAAGACTATTTTAATGGTGTAGATATGGAATAATGTCAAAGATCTTTTAATGGTGAGTTATCCCTTTAGACACTTGAAATAAGTAGGAAACACTGGCAAGCTGCATTGAAATCTGCCATAATGGCAGATTATTAGCAACTGTGAAAAAGCCCTTTTTTTTTTCTTTTTTTTTTTTTTTTTTTTTTTTTTTTTTTTTTCTTTTTTTTTTCTAAAATATAACAAAAAAATATGCAATACCTAATAAGAACAGATCCCAAGTCTGAAAACAGACTGAAAGACTCTGGTAATGGAAGTTACATCTATAGGAGGGAACATTTAGGATCAGATCTTTAAGATGTGACCATCTGTTAAATAAATGTGAGGAAAACAAGAAAACTGACATTTCTAACAACTGACATCATTAAAGAAACACACATTATGGCACTGAAAGCTAATGAACCTGTGTCTATTATCCTCAAATGTTTATCACACTTTTATAAATAAATGACTCTCAAGTAAAAATTTTTACTTTGCCTTTTGGCTGAGGTATGTACTGAGGTCTGGACAGTGTAGGCTTTATTAGGAGGCTGTACACATGGATCTGAGCTTCCTGCTGCTTCTGGTACTGCCTTAGTATAGCCAGAAAGGAGTGCAACATTGTCAGCATTGCAGTCACTAGGGGAAATAGTTAGTCTTTGCAGAAGACATCACAACTCTTCCCTTGGCTATCTTTGACCATAATAATACACAGAATCACAGAATGACAGAATGGTTGATGTTCAAAGGGACCTCCAGAGTTCATAATGTCCAACATCCCTCCTCAAGCAGGGCTACACAGAGCATATTGCACAGTATTGTGTCCTGATGGTTTTCCAATATGGAAACCACTCAATTTCCCTGCACAACCTCTGTTGAGCCTCAGTCACCTTCACGTAAGGTGATGGTCAGCCTGCAGCTCCCATGTTTTAGTTTGCACCAATTGAGACTGGTTCTGTTGCTGGGTACCACTAAGAAGAGCCTGGCTCTGGTTTTGAATCCTCCCTTCAGCTATTTTATATATGTTGATGAGGTCCCCCCAAGCCATCACTTCTCCAGGTTTAACAGTTCCAGCTCTCTCAGCCTTTTCTTACAGGAGAAATAATGCAGTTCCTTAATCCTCCACGTGGTCCTTCATTGGACTCTCTCCAGTATATCCATGTCTCTCTTATACCAAGGAGACCAGAAATGGACACAATACTTCAGGTGTGGCCCTACCAGTGCTGAGTAGAGGGGAAGATCTACCTCCTTTAATCTGCTGGTTACACTCCTCTGAATGCAGCCTAGGATACCATTAGTCTTTGCCACAATGGTCCATGGTTGGCTCATGGCCAATGTGGTCTCCTTTTCTGCTTTCCAGCTTGTCAGTTCCCAGCAAGTAGTGGTGCCTGGGCTTGCTCCACCCCAGGTGTAGGACTTCAAACTTCCCCTTGTTGAACTTCAGGAGGTCCCTGTCAGCCAATTGCTCCAGTCTGTCAAGATCCCTCTGGATGGCAGAATGATCCCCTATCAGCCACTCCCTCCAGTTTTGTATAATCAGCAAACTTGCTGAGGGTACACTGTGCTCCAACGTCCCGATCACATTGAACAGAACTGCACACAGTATTACCCCCTTGGGTAAACTGATAGCTACTGGCCCCCAGCAAGACTTTGTAGCTCAGATCTCCACCCCCTGGTCCCAGTAGTACAGGCGGTTTTAAATCCATCTGGCTGACTGCTCATCGAGCCCATGGAAGACCACCTTACTGAAGTCCAGGTAGAAAATATCGACTGCTGTCCCCTTATCTATCAAGCCAGTCATTTCATCTTAGAAGGACATCATGTTAGCCAAGCTTGACCTCCTGTTTGTTAATCCGCGTTTGACTTTGTCTATGTGCTCTCTCTTGCAGCCTCTTCTTGCACTGTTATGACAGGGAATTTTAATAATCCCTTTATTCTAAAAATGCCTCGGGCCAGTAGCTCAGACATTTTCCTAAGCAGAGACTTGTTTTAGCCTGAAGAGAATGAAAGAATTAGTAAACAAGTTTGACAGTTAGCATTAGCATTGCTGTAATTAGACAGACTTTAAGATATTAAGAAACAATTGGAAAGGCATTATACTTCCATTCAAAATAGAAATTTTGATAATGTTGAAAATATTCTGTTGAATTCAAGTTGCTCTTTTGACATAAAATTTTTTGCTAATGCTATATAAGTTGAATTTTGAGGAACTTTAAGAAGTCTGGATACTCTGAAGGAAGAACATGTACAAAGTTATCATGAACCACACGTATGTCATTTAAAGTAATCTTTCAACTTTTCATTTAACAGTGTGCATTGAGCATCGGCTGAAATCCCGTTTCTAAATAAAACTGATGTTTGAAGTACTTGCAGTCAATTTGTCTGCTCAATCTATTCCATCTCCAAGTGAAACCCTTCATTAGAATTTTCAAAGTGAGATAATGTGATGGTTTATATTGCTTCCAGAAAGGACAGCATGATATTTTTAGGACTGTAAATTGAGTTTATGGGATGCCATTCTTTCAGATTTCATTTAGACAGACTGTGCTATCTTCTGCATAATATTGTTTTAGAAGCTAAAACTCTTTTGTCATGGGATCTGATGTCATTTTCCCATGGACAAGATCTCAGTATGAATGACTGTATGATATGCAGTATAATATACTACTAGAATTAACATATTATTAGTGTTGGGTACTGTGAGGTGTAATGAAATATACAATTTATCCAGGTCAGTGTTGGATCACATGCACAGAATACTAGTGATTCCTACTTTAGGTAACTCTCATCTATGCATTCTGCTAGGTTAGCTCCAGGGTTTGCAGTTGTTTTGCATGATACAATGAAAATGAGGGTGAGTATAAAACAAAAAGAAGATACTGTGTTATTTTTCAGCACCATAGTCTATATGCTGCTTGATGAACAAACCAAGAATCTCTAATGTTTTGCTGGAGAAAAATGTGAACTCTATGTAGGCCAAACAGGATTATCTTCTTAATGACAGCAATTTTTATTACTTTTAATAGGATTTATTCTGAGTGGCTTGTAGCAGAGGATGAAAGAAACATCCCACCACATTCAACAAGATGTTCCCTAAATGAGTTTACGGGGTTATATGTAATACTGACATTGTATAGGCACCACTGTGAAATAAGACCCAATTCAATGGCAGAACCAAGAAGAATAACGGAGGAATTTTTTCAGTCTTTTTGAATGTAAGCAAAGATTTTGTTTGTGAAAAGAAATCCTCATACAATTTTTGCCTGAGACAAGGCATAGAGAAACACAAGCTACAAAATATGTTCTCCTGTGAGGAGCAGATTGCAGCATCTATGGTGAGTGCGGAGAGGAACAGCTCTGCCCCAGCGGCAGAGTTAGGCTACCAGCCTCCTACTGCTGCTACTTCCTTCTCCACAGAGACGGAAAATGGGATAGAGGAACACAGGTAAAGACACAAAAATTTTATTCTAACTGATTAAATTAATGAGACCTAAGACTTGCCCTCTGAATACCAGATAAGGCTGCAGTTCTTCAGAGCTTTCTGGATAAGTGGTCAGTGGAAATGCATAAGATCGGGAGAATTCTTGCCTCAAGAGAGATGCACCACTGACTGGTTCCTCGGAAGGTGCTCTGTTAACCCACACAGTAAAGGTGAGGTGGTGATGCAAAAAGTCTCCACTACCAACATACAAAGCGAAACACAGAAAATGAGCAACTTAATAGTAACAGTGTCTCAGATGTCATTTCATGCTTGCAGCATACCGACCCTTAGGCTGAAGTCTTTGCATAACTTAGGCCAATGTCTGTGTCAAAAAACAGACGCTACTTAGGAGCTTTGCACTGGGAATGAGTAGGCTGCACAGTAAAACAGCTAACCAGATAGTCTTGAAACTTTGATAATATGTGAACTATCATGTCCTTTTACACTTTTCTTACACTTTCTGTGCTTTACATTCATGCATTTGTAATGATAAAGAAGACCAAGCCCAACATTTCACACAATATCATATGGTGTAATATTATTACTAACTAAAATAAATTGAAATTATGTCATTAAAGAAACTATACCAGAGAACTGAAGCTGAAAGAATCCTGGTAGAAGCTCCTCTGGATGTTTCTATAATCTGATCACAAAATACTGCAAATATTGAACCACGTTAATTTGAAAAGAAATATGATCTGCATTACACTTACTTTTCGGCAATGGAATAACTGACAAGTATTCATTTTGAATGGATACATTTAATTGAAAGAGACACCAGTATGAAATACAAGCCTTTAAGAGGAACTAACTCTATGGCCTAAATTACTGTGAGATATGCCTGGCAGCTGATTGACTCTGAAATCCCCAGAGGAAGTTTTCCTTCTGAAGCAATCTTAGCAACTGTATCACTGAAGTATAGCAATAATCAAGAATGATGTTTTCACAGATTATCTCCTGTTGTCAAATTTGTTCATGCCTTAATAGGAGCTACTGAAGAAGAACAGCACTATTAAGAAATATTTGACGTTATATACTCTGTAGTCCCTGGTCATCATGTAGTTTTATTCACTGTAAAAAAAATGCTTAAGGGGATGGTCTTGAGTTACTTTGACAAAAGGTAAAGGAAAATACTATGAGAGGGCAGGCTAGGGACTTGAGCTAACCTGTCAGATGTTTTGGATATGGCCTATAATGTCATAGACTATGATGACATCAGCAATTCTTCACAAAGAAACAAGTTTTTCAAGGTTGCAGAGAGAAATAATGTTGACATCTCTTTTTCTTATTGAATGATAAGGAAGGATACAACCTGTAGACTTCAAGAGGGAAAATCATTGCTTGGGCTAGTGAAAATAGCCCTTTCTTAGTTAAAACAGAGGTCCTGTTGATAAACAGGACTGTCTTTTAATTTATCAGGAAATGATGGGGTAAAACTGTGAATGAGAACACGAACATTCTTGTAGGGATGTGGGTGACTTTACTGATTGAACTCTGACAAACTAGTCAGTGCAACTCTGCACATAAGCTGAAAAACTCTACCTTCCCATCAATTTCAGCTTGTAAGCTAAAAATATTACTTTTTTTTCCCCCATGTACTATTTACCTCAATAATAACTTGGTTTACCACTTCTTAAAAGAATCCATATCTAAGTTAAAAATGCTCTGAATTACTAAAATTCATGTTCTGTACTTGTATTTGGCTAATACAAGAAAGCCCAGCAGCTATGCCGTCAAATTATAGGAGTCAAATTAGACTACTGAAAGGGATGAAATTCATTACAACAAGAAACTATGCTCCTATACATTAGATATTATTGTAAAGGAGCCTGAGTGGACTAAAGCCATGAATCACATGTACTTAACACAGTGAAGAGCATGAACTGCCTCTTAGAATGAATAAGACTTAGAATGAGTTGGCCTGAAAGATAAAAATATTACATGTATCTCAACATTTAACTAGAGTGCCAAAAGAGCTCAGAGTACTGACTGACTTTCAAGGAAAGGGCTTTTTCTTTAAAATTATCAACAGAATGTTTTAGGTTTCTATGTATGGTAGTCTTGCATATATAAATGAAAAAATGCTGCAAGGATTATCAACTGTTAGTTGGCAGAGGTAGAGGCTCTCTCCCTGTGCAAGGAAAGCATTAGAAAGCAAAAAAACCAGCCCCATCAAATGGCACAAAGCACATGCCACCATGTATGATACTAATGGGATTGAATGTAGTGGGGTTAATAGATAACGTCATTTTGAGCTGATCTGGTAACTTTTTGAGGAATAAATTTCTTGTACCTTTCCTAATATCCTCACAGCAGTATAGACAATCCTGTAATTCCACTGGCATAGAAGCTTAACTGACATGAAGTAAGGACCTGCATCAGAAAATACAATTCAATTTTAGTAGCAAAACCCTTTTCGTGGAGTCAGCAGAAACGACTGTGAAAGTCTGAGTTTGCAACAGAATTGTGGCAAGACTGAGCTGAGTCATTACCTCTTGAAAATATTCATGTCAAACTCTCAGTCCTCATTTCACATTAGTTTCTTGCCTCCTTCAAGAATTATTTTAGCTAATACAGTTCTCTGCTGTGTGCTTTAGCTAAAACAAAAACCTCAAGAACTATGAGAAAACTCAGAGAGGCAAATGATCAGCCAAACTACCTAAACAGTGGTGTTTGGGACTGCCACTTCTCCTGGATGCCAATCATACTTGCATCTTTTCCCCATTCCTGCCGCTGCATGGATACAGTACATCACACCTGCACCAGGAATCCTCTCTAATGACAGGCTTTACATTTATGGACGGGTTTGAGGAAAGAACACTTTGGTTTGACTGAACTTCTTATCCTTGAGCTTCTGCTCCAGATCATGTTTGTTACTCCTTGAAAATGTTTTCCTCAGTTCCACTGCAGGCAGTCATGTAAGACTGTACCAATGACAGAGCCATTGACAGCAACAAAAACACTTCTGTGGGCTGGATTGCTTTTTACGAGGCTGAACAAGGTCACTTATGCATTTTGTCCTTGGGCAGGGCTGGGCAGCAGTGTAAATCCAGCATCATTGGCAGTAGCACTGTCTTAGAACACAGAATAGGAGAAGCAATGGTGAAAGCTGGGAGCTAGTTTGGTTTTAACTGCAGATGCAAGTTGGCACTGGATATAGCACAAAAAGAAGAATCTAAAAAAAAAAAAAAGGTATGATAAGGTCTAATGCCATTTAGTGTGACAGTGGCATAAAAAATGTAGGACAGAAGACATCTGTGATGTCTCTTGGTGTGTATACTACTAAGGATACCCCTCAAAACCTTGCAGTAAACAGATATTCACGTTTTGCGGAGTTGCAAGGATGCCTGTAAAAAAACTATCTGTTTCATCGTATCTGTGGAAATGGTTCATTTTTAATGGTAATATTTTAAATAATGAATCACTTTCAGAGTAGGGAATAAGCAAAAGCATTTTCCATTTGGTTATTCATTCTTTTTATTTGCAGGGGCCATGTAGGAATTCAAACTAAATTAATCTAAAGTGACTGTCTTTTAATATAGAAAAATATAAACACCACCTAAAAAATTATTTTTTCTATGACATAAGACATATTTCATAGCAGAATAATGCCAATTCTATATTTCTTCAGCTATCTTACTTCTTTCCCTCCAGATGTTAGCCTGAGAAAAAATTATTTGACTTGCCAGTATGATTTGAAATTAAATATTAAGTAGTTAATTCATCAGAGAATTTAATGTGTTGTTTCCAGTCTCCTTTTGCTTGAAACAAATTTACTGCAGTAACAGAAAAATGTATATTAGTCATCAAAAGCTGTTTATAGATAAGTTTAAAGTACTATCAACCAAATTATTTTCATGATGTAGACTAAATTGCAGACCAATAACGCAGGGGAGGATTAGTGGAGAATTTATTAAATAGCCAGAGGTAACTGAAAAAGAGGAAAAGCAAAAATTTGCATTTTGTTTATGATATAAGTCCAACATAAAAGTTTATATTTTCTAACTTGGTATGATCCAAAGCTAACTTTTGAGAATGAGGCTAAAAATGAAAAAATGGCTGCTTATTTTAGATATGTATTTCATGGGAGCCAAGTCAGATCCTGAATATGTCAGGTTTTTAAACTTGGAAATAATCCTGACTTCAAATGTCACTTTATTAGTGCAGCCTCCTAGTGTGCAGAGGGAAAGCTGATTTTGTTGTGGGTTGGGTTTTTTGTTTTGATGGGTGGGACATGAAAGCTATGTCTGGGCTGAGCGTGGATGTCCTCTGGACTGGAACTCAAGGTTCCTCAGCCTCAAGGGATAAGGAACTCAGGGATGAGGCTGCTCAGTAGTTTCCTTATAGCCTCTGTATCCAGATCTACCCCTTTGGAACAAGATAGACAACAAGAATTTTTCTGAGGCTTAGCACCCACCAGTGTCCTTCTAACAGTGGAGAAAGCCTCTTGGTTTCCTTTTATACCAACCGCTGCTTTCTGTAAGACTAGTCTCAACAGTTACCACGCCTGCTCAGGGAGATGGAGGGTCAAGTTTAAGGCTCTCTTCAGCTTCAGTGATTCTAGTCCCTACATTGACCAAAGACGAACTTGAAGGAAATTACTCATTTTTCTTGCTCTTTATCAATTTTACACTCAACCAGGAGTGGATAGAAAGCTACACACACTGCCTACCTTGCCCATCTCTGAGAGACACTGCCAAGGGCAGTAATTGGAACAAGGATTTCCTCCTGCTGCAGTTGTAACACTGTGTTTAGTACTAAGACAAACTCTGCTACCACTCTGCCTTAAGCTTGACCTAAACTCACCTAATGGAGAGGGCCTGGGAAGGACATGGACAGCTTGTCTGTGAGTCTTGACTGGGTAAGGCATGAGACAAAGAGTAAATTTTTCAGTCTGGGCAGCATGGTTGTAGTTTGAATATTGTGCAATGGTATGCAAAATATTAGCATCACTAGTTGTTGTGGGTTTTTTTCTATTCTTATCATAAATATGAAAATGTAGGTGTTGAGAGATCTACTATTGCCTAAGGAGCCAGGCATAGCTTTGAGGGTTGCGCCATTGGAATGAAGTGCTTCAGTTCCACTGGAGCCTCATGTCAGTGCCCGTGTGCTTTGTGGGTCTGTGCACTAGCACCTTCACAAGTCACATGGAACAGCTGGGCAAATTTTGTGGGCATGGGTTCAGCAGAGACTTGAACTTAGCTCTATACCCTAGACTCATTCCCCAAAATGCACATGCCTCTGCTTAAATTCTGTGTTTAGCAGTCACTTTCTAAAACACCAGGATTCCTGGACTTTGGCTACTATCTTTTGTACTGAGCAAAAAGCTGCACTACCTGAACAGTACTGCTATAAATTTACAGCTTGCAGCGCTTGTTGAAATTCTTTGGGATAAAAGGTCCTCTGTAAACAGGAGTATTTTATTAGTACACAAGGTAAAATATATTGAAGTACAAAGTAAATACCTGCAGAGTGCTAAGCAAAGGTTAACTATCACTGCCAGTCAAAATGGGACAGTGACAAATGGCCTGAAAGAGTCAGATAACTCTAAGGGCAACAGCAGATGCTTTAAAGCTGGCTGAAGTACTGAAAAGAGATGCTGGAGCCCCCTTGTTATATAGGGTCGTTCTTACATATGGGACTGATGCCACCAAGATGGTGAAATGCTTGTTCCTCCCTCAGAATTCTTGTGGCCAGAGGGCATCAAATGTTTACAAATAATGGCAAAGGATGAGGAGCTGAAGGCCTAAATGTAAAAGAGAATCCATTAAAGATCTCACAGGACTACAGGAGTGCTTGCCAGCAGAGACAAAGCTGAGAACTGGGATAGTTTTGTAGACTGTGAAATCTAAATAGTCTTTTGAGGTCTTCCCATCTAATGTCTCTATTAAAAAATGCATTGGCTGTAAGTAAATTACCTAAGGATCCAGCATTTAGTATTATGAAAACACTTTCTTGTGGAGGGCAGACCTCTCTCATCAATTAAAGACTTTGCCAGAATTGCTATTAGATTTAATGAACCAGAAAATAATATACAGCCAGGTTAATAGTCTTCCAAAAACTTTTATTATAGGTCACAGCTAGGGGAAAGGACACTGTATCAGTGACATGTGGTAGGAGGTCAATTACTGTGCAAAATCATTTCACCAGGTAATATTTAGTGCTCAAGACTTCATCTGGCTTGCACTAATTGGAAGACAGCCTGCATATGAAACGGACCAGCTTGCAAAAATGAGGAATGGGGGGAAATCTTAATTACATTTCTCCATTAGAATAACTTAGTCCTTGGGGAGGGTGTCGTTGGGGTTTGGCAGTACATTATTATAACTAAAAGGGCAAAGCCATCACCGTTTGTTAGTTTGGAAATGGCAAAAACGCAGAAGATAACATTTGCAATGCAGTAACCCACTGCAAGGAACCCTGCATTTCCGAGTGCATTTCACATGCAGGCAAGCTGGTAGCAGTCACATCCATACCAAATGTGCAAGTGGGACAGTCTCTTTGCTCCTCTTCCATGTCGCTTTGTTTAAATACTGAAGTATTTCTTTTAGCCCCTTCAGCCACACTTGTGCTCTGGGAACTGGAGTCTGGCTGATTACCAGGACAGTAAGTCATCATCGGAGTGATTGCTCATTAGTGCAAAGCCAATAAACTGAAGAGAAATGCATATTGTTTGCTTGCGCCTAGAAAAAAAAATCCAAATTCTATCAGTGACCTGTCAGCCTCATTGTTTATTGCTCCCTCAATCCCTGTACAGTTTCTCAATAATTATTTTTGTTTCTTTCATGTCACTGATAAAAGAATGAAAAAATCTGAGGCCAAGAATAAATCCTTGAAGGCTGTGGTAATTTTTTTTTTTCTATTTGATGAGAATTCAGAGTCTACAGTTTCACACTGTCAGTTAAATCTCAATCACTTCAATCAGTTGTTTTTGTATCCCTTTTCTTAAGCAGAAACTTGTACAAGTCTAGGTCAAGTGATGTATCAAAGTGCAAGTACGTTACACCTCCAATACCGCTTTTAACAATTACATTTGTAATTTAGTCAAAAGTATTGAAGCATAGGTCAATTAAAATTTTTCTTCACTGGGATTAATCATTCATTAATCCTATCATGAATTCCATCACTGGGACTATTGTTTAGGTGTTTTTATCTCTCCCTTATCTTTCCTGATATTGATACCAGGCTATTCAGTTTGCAACCTGAGTAAACTCTTAAAAGTATTCACCCAGCATAAACTCTTTTTGCAGACTGTGGACCAAGATTATCAGCAATGATTTTAGAGACTATCAGGTAGACTACAACCCAATACAGACACTTTTTAGTAAAAAGCTATAATCACGAAGGTATCATGCAAAATTCCTCCATACTTGCTTTCCCTTTGGTTTTCAGCTTTCCTCAGGAGAGGATTTTGTGCTCTGGATCTTGACAGAATAGGAAAGCCTACCAGGACGGGAGGTCAGCAGAGTGTTTCTGGACCCACTGTCACTTATCAGGGAGCTCTTTGCTCAGTTGTAGGCCTTCTTGGTTCCCCTCTGGGTAGGCACCTTCTGCCCATTAATTTGATACACACTCCAATCATACATTGACACTCCTCTGAATCAACAAGGATGAAATAGTTACCTCATCTTTAGGCATTCCAATGCCTAAATTACAGTCATCTCCATGGTCATTTTGGTTTTCTACTTGATATTATTGAAGTCAAGGGTAAAGAGTCATTGACTTTGCTGGCAGTGTACCTAGATGATAGTCCACATCATCAATTGCATATTGACTCCACTAATACCATAGAATGACAGAATATGCTGAGTCGAAAGGGACCCATCAGGATCATTGAGTCCAACTCCTGGTATCAGAGGACTACTACAAATAATGACTTGCTCTTAGTCTATAATGAGTAAATATTCTAATAATTGTTCTCTATTTTTAACTAAATAATACCATTCTATTTCTAAAGAAAAGTTTAAATTGTTCCAAATTGAGTTGAGATCTTATTAACCTTTCATCTCATGTGTCACTTAAGTGTTGGATGCCCATATTTTCTAGCAAAATGAAAGTATAATTTAATAACTGTACTTAAAATTGTACTTAATTTTGGTGTGTTGGGGATCTCAAGATTAAATTCAGTGGGGCCAATTCAATTAGATATACTGCAGACCTCGGTGAAGATGCCAGCTTGTGGAGAACATAGTTATTAATCACTATGAGCCACATCATGTCCTCTGAGTTAGCTAAATACACAGACAGAGCTGGACTTGAATCGATGTCCTCGAGGACAAGATATTCCACTCCTTTAATGATTAGACAATGATAACAATGCTATCAGTGAGAAACGAGTTAAGGCAAACTTGACTATCCAAACCTGGAAAGGAACACTATAAAGATTTTGTGTCTGAATGTATTTCATTAGAAATAAACCCTAAAGATCTCAAGTCATAAAGCTGGCATCCACCAAAATGTGGTTGGATGATAGAGATAATTGTACAAACAACAGTAAGAAAAAAAAGTAACTCCTGCAGTGATTTCTGATCAATGGTTTCTGCTTTGGCAATTTCATCTGGAAGGACTCTCAGAAATAAGAAGTTTAAACTTTTTTCAGTGTATTTGTACAGTGAATATACAACGCATAGCAAACATGGGAAGTGAAGAGCTCTTCACATTGGAAAGAGAAGACCTGCCATCTAGGGTTTTAAGATCAATTTTTAATGAAAGAGTAAAATAAGTAAACTTTTGAATGTTGTACAGAAAACTTAGATTTTCTAAAAAAACACTGAAGCAAAAACAAGCACCTCAGATCTCTCTGATCTATTTTTATTTTAGGACATGAATGAAGGGTCAAATCTGCTTCATAAGGGATCTTTCAAAAGCAGCCCTTATCCATGATCCTAAATTCAGATCCCATCTCTTATCTAACCAGGACATGTGCTCCAAAAACATTGTATTCCAACTTTATTCCAAATTGTATTCTATGAAGAGGAAAAGATATTTAAATTCCAGCTTCTGTCTCATAAATGTTACAAAATAAAATATTGGGGAAAATCAGTTTATTAAGGGAAAAGCAACTTATAAGAATAATTTTGATACACACATATGCAGATCAGCCAAGCTGACCCATGCTATCCATTAGGATCTGAAGTGAAATTAAAACATGCTATTAAACTTGGTCATCTGTACTAAGGATGAAACCTGCTAATTATTATTAGCTCTGTTATATACTGCAGTGTTGGCATCAGTATTTCATAACTAGCCTCACAGGGCAAAATATATGATCATTTGTCTTTCCTCTGTACTTGCACAGCAGTCAACTGCCTAGGACACTTACAGGAATTTAAATCTCGTAATGCCAAACTAATTATTTCTTCCCTGATCAATGGAGAGATGACAGTAGCATTTTTGTGTTATTATTTACTTCAGATCTCATTTTCCATATATGTATCAGTCCTGTAAACATTTATGTACACAATTAATTGTTTGCAGGTAAACAATCGTTTATTTCACTGAGGCTGAGACCACTGATGTTCTTACTTAATATTTTTAAATTCAATTTAAGATTCAATTTATGAAATATCTTCAGAAATTCCCACTATTTTTATCTAGAGGCTTGCTTTGCTGTGTGCTTATTATTAGCAGGATAGAAAAAACCCCTGTTATGCAAACTTTCTTCGTTTCTTCATGGTCCATTTTGGCTTCATTCAGTGCCCACCAAAACCATAGAGAAGCTCTTACTGGCTTAAATAGATACTAGATGAAGCCCTGAGGGAAACATTCAGGATTTCAGTTTCTGTGATCAAACATTCACTCACATGAGAGCCACTGCTTACCCCTTCTTGCCATTTTTGTTTGTTGCAATCCATTCCCCGTAGTCTACTGGTATTCAAATAACCTTTCTTTCAACTACAGTAACACAAGACATTTATTCCCAAGTCCTTTCTTCTGTTCTTTTCAAAATTGGCAGCTACTATCCTGATAACACTGAATTGCACTACAAATTCCTTTCAGGAGGAAGAGCCCCAGGCACTGGCACAGGCTGGGGGCTGACTGGTTGGAAAGCTGCTTTGCCGAAAAGGCCCTTGGAATCCTGGTGGACCCCAAATTGAACATGGGCCAGTAATAAGCTCCTGTGGCAAAAGCAGCCAACAGCATTCAGAGCTGCTATAGGAGCAGCCTTACCAGCAGGATGAGGGAAGTGATCTTTCCCATCTGCCCAGACTGGTAAGATATATCTGGCATACTGGGACCATTGCTGGACTCCCCAGTACAAGAGACATGGACATACTGGAGACAGTTCAACAAAGTCATACAAAGACAATCAAGGACTTGGATCACATGGCATATGGGGTTGAGGGAGCTGGGACTGTTTCAGGAGGGATCTTATCAGTGTGTACAAATACCTGATTGAGGGAGTAAAGACATTGGAGTCAGATGCTTCCCAGTGACAGGATGAGAGGCAACATGCACAAACTGAAAATCAGGAAATACTGCTTAAAAATATGAAAAAACTTCCTTATTATGAAGGTTGTCAAACAGAGGAGTAAGTTGCCCAAAGAGGTTGTAGACCTTCCATCTTTGGAAGCACTCAGAACCTGAGTGTGACCCTGACTGGATGTGGCCCTGAACAATCTCCTCTAGCTGATACTCCTTGGATGAGACGCTTGCACTAGATGAGCTCCAGAGGTCCCTTCTAACCTTTGCTTTCCATCATTCACTCTAATCAAAAAACACTGTGTGTGGAATGTGGTTCTTAAATCCCTGAATCCAATTCTGTGCACATATTCTGAGAATAATATCTGCTATCAGAAATATCAGCAATGATGAGTTGTTACTGGTTACAGGTCACATGTGCAAGATTCGGCCCTTCATAAACTCAAGAAATTCACTTCTAACAGCCCATGCTTTCAGTTAAGGGTTATGGGTTGTTCTTTAACAGAGCTTAGTACAAGACTGCATTCTATATACACTTCACCGCTTAGACAGATTTGATAGAAGGAGGGAATCAATAATTTAAGTTCTTTTAAAAATATGCATAAGTACATCACAGAGAATATAAAAACTTCAGGGGAAAGGTGATATTATTATTTAATGCCTTGTTGATGAAGTTTATTTTGGTAAGCTCTTGACAGCACAAGGTAACATATCATCTTTGTGTTGACACAAACACTATCAAAATGGGAAAGGATGCACAGCAGAAAAAGATCTGCATCTAAAATAGATTTTTGAGAGCAAATTATTTTTTTCTTCTAAATAGTTTGTTGATTTTTTTTTTCCTAGAATGCTGCCAACACATTTAAGCAAAATTAAAAAGCATTTTTGTTACTCTATGTCACTCTTTCCAGGTCTGTTTAAAATTCTTAATTTCTTTCTGCCTTTCATACAATGATGACAAATATTTGCTGGCATTTGTGATGCGGATGAATGTCTTCATATTACCATTGTTTTTGCAGTATAGCTGCTTTCATTACTCACTGCACTGTGTACACTGTGCTATTCATTTTTACATTGGAGACCAAGGATTTTTCCTGTTTTTCCTCTCAATGTCCTTTGTTTGGTTTGCAATGAAAGTGATTCTGAGAGCTCCAGAGGGCAGTGTTGTGCTGAAAGCATCAGTTCTCTGGGCTCTGCCTGGATACTTTTTAAGAACCAGTAGGCTGAATGTTATTTACTCCCGTGCAGACTTGCTTGAATGGCTTAAGTCTTAATTCACAATTGCCTTGCATATACACATCTATGACTGGGGTCCTTGCAACAGACAAATTAGCTGGGCTTGCGCACATAATATGATCTTCAAGGTTTTTCAAATGCTGGTAGATGAAATAAATTTTAAAAAAAGTAAAAATCTCAGTCATCTTAAATAATGTTATGCCAGATTCACCAAGTAGGTTCAATGGACTGCAATATTAATTTCCCTTCTTGTGTCACACTGGGGGGAAAAGGAGGAAAGAAATCATCCCCATGAGGGTGCAAGGCAATGCTGTTCCCCTTCTCCCTCAGGAGTTCTGCCAAGGAGAAGCAGTTTTCAGTTCCAATTAAGGCCTCTCAGGAGTACACTGGGAGAGAGGCTGCAGGGAAAGCATCAAACCACACACCTCCTTCAAGCACGGTTTCCCACACCTTCCCCCTGCCTTGCTCTGCTCTCAATGAGATGTGTACCAGAACTGCTACAGTCCTGGAAAGAAACAGGACACAGGATCACCAGGCCCAATTGCCAGTGTCCCTCAGACTTCTTGAGAACTTTCAGACTGCATTTTTCTCATTCTTTTAAGCACACTTCACAATTCCCCCTAAATCACAGACCCTTTGGCTGTGTGATGCACAGAATTGCTACAAATATATGGTATATTCCAGCAGCCTTTCAAACCACCATACTCTCCCACCAAGAGCCATGTGCCTACTTGCCCATGCATTTCTTCTATTCCTTGCCCCAACACTTGCATATCTCTTATAGTCTGTCCACATCACCTCTCTCTTCCAAGCATCCATGCTGCTCTCAGGTACCCTGCCTCTGACACTATAATTTCTGTCAGCTGTGTGATCTCCTCTTTCAGACTTAAATCCAATGTCCATCTCCTCCCTCCTGTGGCAGTTCCTCCCTTTGCCCATCCTTCAATGACCATGGTTTATTCTTTCTTCGGTCCTCAGAAACAACTCTTGCTGCTGAGGGTGCTACTTGGGTAAGACCCATAAACAAGGACAACAAAGGAATGAGTATCCTGACTCGTGAACCAGTTGGCTATGGACATGCCTACGCCACCACAGCTCCCACGTACAGAAGCATTTGCTCACCTCCTCTAACTGTAGAAATCACCTTGTGAGCTGCATGTGGCTTAAAGCCATAGATTGAACTGTTTGGATGCAAGCCTGCTTTCAGGAGGGCACTTTCAAGAGCTGGTATGCCACCTTTTTTAAACATGACCTTCAAGCAGTAGCAATGGGACAGGCATAATCTCCATACTAAGGCTTGAAATGACCAGACTCACCGTGTTTGGATTCTTTGCTAGATGATATGTGTAGGAAGGCACTATGGGATGGTCACTGGGAGATGAAGCAAGGACCTGTGACAAGGGACATGGAGCATTTTGCACTTTAGGTTGCTTTTGAGCCTCCACAACACTGAACAATGAAGACAGACTAAAGACCAGATGCTGCAAATCTTTATAGATTAAAACAGTCCTCACAGGGTAAATCTAAGTTTTCACCTGGGAATGATCTCTGTCTTCCTGCAATGAGACACTTGGAAGCAAACACAGGGGCATCAAGCAGGGCTAGCTCAGGACATGAATTAGTTTTTGATGAATTTTTGTTGAATATCATGATTGAATTCTTCAGTTGTTGTCCTCCAAGAACACATTGTCTTAAGGTTGTAGCAACTGGAAAAGGAGAAAGGAAAAAAATGGCAGAGTGAGGCAGTACTTGTGAAGACCAAGAGCTGATAGGACAATTGCCATAGAAATATCTAAACCCTGCACCTCCAGTTGCAAATATTACAAGTCTGTTTTTACATTCTTCAAGTTGGGTTCTGGCAGAAGTCTTTACCCTAAGAAACTACTACATTCCAAGTGTATATTGAGGAATCTACTAGCAGGCACCCACACAGGTGACATGGGTGTCCCCTGGGTATTCACAATAGCCTCACTGACAGGAATAGCTATTGACAAGCTGTTTGGAAATGCTCACAAGTGAAGTAGGTTTTCAACATGCTCATGAAACTGAGAAATTTATCACTCTTTAAAGTGCTCATACAGCACAGACAGGCTTTGCTATTAGCTCTGTTGATAAACATATCCCTAGATTTGTGACTTGAAGACAGAGATGCTCCATGCCGAGAAAAGGGAGTGGAAAAGAAAATGTTGCCATCTGTTTGTGTAGAGGTTTAAATTCATGCACCAGCTCTCCTTCACAGTGAAAGAAGAATGAGTCTTCTCTTTTCTTCACAGTCAATCTTGAGAGTGAGGTAGTGTTCATATAGTGAGACCTGAAAATAAACTGAAAGGGTGTTCACCATCAAGCTTCAGCCTCTGATTTAAATGCCTATATTGAAAGCCTCAAGAATTCAGAGAATCTCTCTCCAAACGCATCAATCAAACCATCAGCCTGTTTGTTGAAGCTCCAATGACACTGAAGGGAAGCTAGGTTGCTCATGCAGACCCCTAAGGCGCACACCGAGCCTCCACAGTGCTACTATTCCCACAGGGTTGTTATGGATCACCCAGGTTCTGCAGGTTTGGGTTCTAACATTGTACTGGTATGACAGGATTGCAAATATTAAGGTGTTAAAATTACATTTCTGAAATCCACCTAACTGATGACAATATTGCTGCCTGACAGAAGTAAATTTAGAAGAAATCAGGTATGAATACTTGTTTTTATTTATAATATTTTGTGGTAACCCAGATATAGAACTGCCCAGACAACTGTGACTTAATCATGTGTAACTGCCAGCTTGCATTTTTGCAGGCACATCTACCCTGACAAAGGCTTTTAATATTTAAAATCATGCAGATTATCTATTCAGCCCTCAGAAAACTCATTGTGATTAATTCAGTATCTCAGTTTCAAGCACTTCAACTGCTGACACCTTTCTTCAGGCTACAGAGAGACTTTATTGGTTGTGCTAAAAATCCTGTGCAAATATTTTTAAAATATTATTTAGTACTCGGTAAAATTTTTTTGAGTATGTTACCATCTATCAATGTTGTCATGAGTCTCTAGATCTCAGAAGTGTTTTTTCCTCTCCTTTTAAAACGCATTTTTATTCTAAGTGTCTCTGTTTATGCACATTTATCAGTCATGTCTACTCAGAAATGCTTATATCATATCTGAGGTCAGGAATTCAGCTGCATTTAAATTATATGCCAGATGGATGGGCAATGCATATATTTCAGTTCTTTGACAATTTAATGAACATATCTCTTGGCAAGATGAGGTTATCTGAACATCCCAAATCATGTGTCACATTTGTCTCCAAACTTTTGGGCTGCAGTCTACTGTCAGCTGACCACCACACTGTCTCATCAACCTTTAACTGAAAAAACTCTAAAAATTATTTGTTTGCCTAGAGCAGCTGAGGGCATCTTACGATGGCCTTGCCAATCAACAGGGGTAAATCCTGACTTATAATGAGTTTCAGAAATCTAGAAACATTACATAATTAAGTCTCTCATCCTTCAAGTAAGTTATATTATTAGCCATTTCATTCAGCTGGTAAACTGTGCAGGAAGAAAAGTTTCCAACACACATTTTCAAGCTGACCCCTAATCTGTTTACCTTATTTTTTTAAGACTGTCTGGAAGTACTGTTGGCCCTAATCTTAAAGGGTGGTCAGGACACAGAATTTCAAAGAATATTTTCAGTTGTTCAGGAAGGAAAAGTCTGAGACATGAAAGTTGAAATTTCCTGCAGAAGACCAAGACTTGGCAAAACAAGTCAAATAGAACATTTCTCATTAATTTTAGCACCCGTATACCAACCACATTAATATAATCTATATTTATGGATGCTGCATTCCCTTGGAAATTGATTTACTAGTGTCTTAAACTGGTAGCCCAAAGTGTCCTTGAATTGCTTAAAACTAATGGATACTGAAAAGTTGGCTTATACAAATCACCCAAGGTCACCTATGCAGTGATTTTAGTGGCAAAGCTGCAATGAGAACCTGGAAGTAACTGGCTTTCATCCTAATGGTCACTTCAACAGACCAAGATACCACCATTAAGGGAGACAATGGTAATAAAACACTGCAGTGCTCTCAAATTGCACAAAAACTGCACTTTCACTGTTCTGAAAAGCTATCATTCAGTCTGAAAGTTATCAAAATTGTTGGACCAACATGCTCTAAATACACAGCGTCACGAAGAACATGTAGTTTTTCTCAGTAGAGTAACATGACAAAAAGAGCAAGAAAAAGAATATGGAAGTAGAACAGAAAATCCTGTTAAAATGTTAAAAAGGAAAGAATGGTAAATGATGGATACTATTCAGTCATTCTTCAAGTTCCTACTGACCTCAGATATAATACTGGCTACAAGACTTCGAGAGCACTGTAATCACAGTTCATAGATTCATAGAATAGTTGGAGTTGGAAGGGTCATCTAGTCCCAACCCTCTGGCCATGATGGGGGCAGTTGCCCAGACCTCATCAGTGTTGGAATCCTTTGGTATTGCTTCCTTTTGCCATGGGTTAGCACAATGTCATTGAAGCAGAACTTCTAAGAGACAACAGCAATCTGTTCCTGTCTGGGCAACCCTCACTACTGGCTCTTGCCCTCCTCCTGCAAGACAGCTGCTCATCACTTCTTTGCTCCTCCCTTTCTCTGACTGATACAATTCCCCTTTCTTGTTATTATCATCCTTCTTTCCCAGAGTCCTCCATCTCCTGGAATCTCAAATCTACATCTCCCCACTTTACTCCAAGCACATTCATCCAGTTCTGGCCTTTCTGCCAGATGTCTTTCAGCTATCCTTACCTCCTATCACCCTTCCCAATAACTAGTCCTGACTCTCAACCACTCCTTTATAGTGTCCTCACCTTCTTCTGTCCTCTCTCTCCTCACCTAACAATTCTGGCATTATGCAGTCTCTTCTTTAATTAGTAAAGGGAAAAAAAAAGGGGGAGAGTGGCCTGTATCCCCCTTATTTTAGTAACTATTCTACCATTTTATTACACCTCTCCCTCTCCCTTTCAAGCTCACAGACTGCAATCACTATCTGGAGTCAATGTTCTTGGCTTTCACCAGTTGTTTTCACTGAACCTTACTTTCAGCATGACCTCTAATGACCTCTTTCCAACTAATGCTGTGAATCAGTAGTCATCTTCTGTTCCTCCCTCAGCTTCAATGTGACTTCATTCTGCTGTTCTTGGCTTATCATCTTTTTCTCTTTATCAGGAGATTCCGATCTGCTCATGTCGACAGGCTACCACTGACAATTATCACTGACAATTACATTTTCAGAAAACAGCCTTTGTACTTTCTCCCAAGCTGCTCTTCTCTTCTGAGAATCCACCCCCTTGTTATTTTTTAATTCTTTTAAAACTTTAGTTTTCAATCATCTCTCTTGCTCTCAAAAAGAAAAAAAAAAAAAAAAGCTGGAATATGCTGGGATGGCCTTGCTCATCACATTTACCAGCATTGCCTCAAAATGAGCTAAACAGCACTGTTTCATAATTTCTTGGAATCCCACCCATCTGGTGTTATCTTTTAATTATTTACTTTTAGACAGAAACTGCTTTTTCACAGAACTTAATACAAAGAGGTAATTTTCTATAAGAAGCTATCAAGTACCATGGTTATATAAACACAAATTACAACAGGAGTTTAGATTTCAATTCTTCAAGATCACAGTATGAAGACTTTGATATAAAGAAAACAGAACTAGAAAGCTTAAGAATGTGAACTGGGCCTTAAAAACTCATTTATCAGACATGCTGGCCATCCATGAGCATAATGTATACATCAATTGTATGGCATACATCCATTGTGTTTAGAAATTAAAGTTTATACAAAGAATCCTGCCTTCACTGAAAGCAATAGGCATTTTATTACTAATATCAATATGGTCAAGGCTTTTCCACCTGCATCTTATCATACACGTTTTTTCAATATTTGCAAAGAAGCACTCAAGTAGAATATATATAACAATAACATTTTGTTATATATACTGATAGATATATATATATATCTATATATATGGTTATATTCAGACTAGAAATTATCTTGACAGCTTGGCTTCTAATTCTGTATTAGGTCTAAATGCTAAGTTTGACAATACCCAGGTACCAAAGCCAATGTTTAATGGATCACATATGAGACTTAGGAAAACATTGCTTGTTTTTTTGTTTTTTTTTTTCGTGGTAGCTAGTTTCACACAGTCTCTTCTGAATTCTAAATGAATAAATTATTTATCCGTCAGTACTTGTCCTTAAATGCCATAACTTAGATGTCAATACTACCAAAAGCATCCACATTTGCCAACGTGTTTTGCATGAAATGGAATGAAAATATTTGCACAAGGAAACTGTCAAAGCAGGAAATTAACCCCTTCAGGGGTTTCATATAATCAAATGTTGCAATAATTGTTATCATGTCAAGTATTTATGATGTCAAAGTATTAAAATATTCCCACTGAAACCATGTTTGCCAGTTAGGCTGGTGGTCTTCCTGGACGGGAGGGGGCAATGGGCTTTACTTTAAGTTAGTATGCCAAGAAGCAAATTTAATATGAAATTTGAATGCAAAAGATAAAAAGTAGACTTGTTTTCTCCAATACAAAAAGATAAAACAAATCTCAGCGTTTGTGACTATATGCCTCTTAGAGGAAGGTCATCTCTACAGAAGACTCTCCACAAACAACAGTGTCTGTCTTCCTGGGGTTGTACATTGGAAAGAGAAAGCTGACAGGAGGACACCATTGGATCCCCTTGTGTGCAAGTATGCTAACTATGCCAAAATACAAAAGTGTCTGAAAGCTGTGGTAAAACTATGAGGAGCTTCCACATCTATCTCCACCCTTATAAAATTCCTCACACCAAGACTGGGCCAAAAAGGATTTGCTCAACATACGCATTCCCTTTACATGTGCTTCTTTCCACCTATTAAGTACAGAAACTACTCACAGAAAACACTGAAAGAAAAACAAATTTCAGAACTTTGACTATGATCAAATATTCCATCTAGAGGAAATCCCTAGGCTGATGAGCTTAGTGAATATTACTACCACACAAGGTGTTTGATGCAGGAACAACCTATAATATGTAGTGGTTTCAGTCCATCCCTATGTAATAAAGGGGGAATAAGGACTCAGCTGCAGCAACACACCCCACCATACTGCAGATGCCCTTACTGCTACTTAGAAACTTATAAGAAAGTTTACGATGAGTCCAAAAGCATTATTTACGACTATTAACATAGGAAGCCACTATTAAATGTCCCTCACCTTCCTTGCATCTGCTTTTATACTTACTTATCATACTTGAGTGTGATACCCCACGCCCTTCACCAGGGCTTGAGCTGTCTCTACTTGGTGTATCAACTGCACTATTTTGGAGAGTCTGAGAAATATATTTATGTATGTATAGACTCCCTCTTGAAAGCCATCAAAATGTTGCTTTTGCACATACACTATGACAGAGATTACACTTAAAGTCCTGCTATGCCATGCTCTCACAGAGAACTAGTCAAATAAAAAAGATAAACACTGATATATATTACCAAAATCTTGTGGTCTTTATTGAGATGAGTTTCCACCAAAGAGAAGGAAAATTTTACCAGAGTAGGGATTGCAGGAATCAAGCCAAAGTTACAAGGATTACATATTGAATGGTAAGCTACTTTTTCTTTTTTTTTTTTTTTTTTTTTTTTTTTTTTTTTTTTTTTTGCTTTATGCCCATCTTGCTAGAGTTATGATTGAATATGTTAATCAAAATCCTATAGAACTGTACTCATTTGTGTGTGTGTGTGTTTATTTTTCATTTACATAATCATCTTACAAAAGGAGCATTTCTCCTTTGTGCTAGATATCTTACGATGTATTTTAAAGCTGCAGCTACTGAAATATCTTATTCCACTATCAATTTTATTGTCCAGTCATTACCATAAATTATTATACAGGAGCTAAATATAAATTTTCAATTTCATGATGTCCAAACAGTCCTGCAGTCAGAGAAATCAAATGTTCCCTCTGGTATGTCCTAAGGATCTGCATTTAGTGTTCTGGAACAAATAGGAGAAATTTCCAAAGCTCAAAAGCCTTTAGAGAAAAATCAGGAAACATAATTGTAGAGTGACTTAATTTTGAAAATAGGATTTGTGTGTTTATAACACAGAAAATGCTTATGGAAATGAGCAAGAACAAACACTGATACGTATCTCCTTAAGTACAAAGTTACAAATATACTTTACTATTAGATATGTATTTTAAAGAATATTCAAACTTGATTAAGCATAAAATCAAATGCTGCACTGGTGTTGGGTGGGAGGGAATAGAGCAACTGAGATGGTATGAATTTAAAAAAAAAAAAAAATCCAAACCAAAATCAAGAATAAAAGAGGGCATGAAATCCCAACCATCCTACAAAAAAACATTTATCTCTGGGCCTCTGTTTCTTCTGTTCCTACTTCTGTTTTCATAAGACAAAACCTATCACTTGTCTGTACTCTATGAACGCTGTCTAGCCATTTCTTATCTCTGCTCACTGCCGAATTTCACCCATAAGTACTCAGAGTATGTACAACCACAGTTCTACTTAAACTCAACATGGAATGGCTTGCAGGCCTGTGGAGGGCCAGTTCCACAGGAGAGGGTTTCACTATGGGACAACAGCAAAATTTCAACTCGCTCATAAATACAGATAAAAACTTTGTTGCATCCTTCAACCTTCTGTCTAGAGTAGTCATCGAGTATTTGTGCTACCCTCTTATACTATTTGAAGAACCTGATCCACCAAGATTATTACAGTGCAACACTTTCTATTTTTAGCAATTTCTTCAATTTGCAGAAGGATTTTAACGCGCCTGAGCTCGATGGTTATAGAATGAAAATAAAAGGGCTCAGAAAATGTTGTAGTTAATGGTTACATGAGAATTGTATCTATCCTGCATACACACACTAGCAAACAGTAGACAAGCTGATACAATATAACCTTGCAGAAAATGCAATGCATATATGAAAACCTTCTGCCTTGCAAAGGTAACATTAACAATGGATTTCTGGATACTGTTTCTCTTCTCTTCAACATATTTGTTTTTCAGAGATTGCCTCTTCATTCCTAAAATTGAAACTTTAACATTCCATGGAAATAAGAGAAAGAATGAACTGGAAGCATGTTACTGTAATAATATAATGTATAGGTGGCATAATAATTGAAATTCAAATCAATAATTTCATACTTGGGATTTTTAACTCTACATTAGAGAAAAACTTGTCTTAGCAAACCCATGAAAGGAGGAAAAAAATACACATCTTTAACCAGATGACCCTTTAACAAAGGTGAAGTAGACATCTCATGAATTAGCACAGGGTACTTTTGAATAATCTCTGGAGACAGTAATTTGCCTAATATTTGGATAAGTCTTGTTGTACCTATTGCAGAGTTTGTTGAAGATTATATCAGGTAAATTCTATTTTTATATCTCTCATACTTATCAAGTACAAAGCATAGTACAAAACCTGTGATATGAAGAAGTCTCTCATTGGACTGCATTAGCCAATTCACTGCCTAAAGATACTGTTCTTTAAGTACATAAAATAACTAAGTACTAAAAATGTAAATAATTATTTTGTTATTTAAACTTATGAAACATATAGATGACTGTAATTATTTAATTTCAAATGTCTGTAGATTGTTGTTACTTATTTCCTTTTTAGAATACTAAAAAATCTAACTTATTTACTGTGAGACTCCTTTGATCATCACATACTTATGTAATTACACAGTTCAGTCGAACAAAAACACCACAAAAACTCTTCACTATTTATAATGAGCAATCTTTAAAGTTCACCCTTCTTTTTCTACACTGGCTAGTTAAAGATTTTATCCATTTAAGTGGATAGCTTCATCATATTTTTTCTAAAGATAAGGCATGAGCTATTTTCAGGCCACTCAAGGAAAGTCTTGGTGTATAATATCAAACTCTTTGATTTGTTGCTGGCATATGCATTGCAAAATGTCATTTTGTCCTGTTTTTACTGGCCATGGCTAGAGAATGCTTATGTTCATTACTGATTTAGATCACTGATTTCTTCACACTCAAAATCACTTCAGATACAAAAGCAGAGAACCTCTATTGAATTTAATTTTGAGGAACGGGATCTCAGACTGAGCCTTCTCTTTTCTCTGAAAAGTCAATCAGATTAGTAGTGTGCACTCATACAGCTCTCAATGAATATAAACTAGAAGGAAGTTGTCTATGTGCTATGCAGAATTGTACAGGCAACTCTCAGTTGTATGTGGGTGTGTAACCCAGGTTGCAGATTAGCAGTGCTATGCTAAAACAAAGCAGAAAAAAAAAAAAAAGGAAAACCACCCACCATTCTTTGAATTTCTGATCTCACTTTTTACTTTAGCTTAACTTCATTCCCTGATAAATGTAATACACACAGAAATTCTTATCCAGTGTGGACATGCTTGGTATTATCTATGTGTTAGCTCTGTGCAAGTTAGTCTACTCCATTTCTAGCTTCAATAATTGAGAGCTGACTGTGTAACTATGAAAGAGCCCAGCAACCCACCTTTTTATTCAACATTTGCTAAAAACTAATTGCTTGTTGAAATACCTCCCTCCTTCACCTCAAAAATCATTAGTTCCCTTTTATATAATTTTTTTAAACCCATGTGTAATAACAGCTTGCTGCAATACTGGATTCTTGCTAATATAAATAAAATGTTGACATGCTTGAAAGGCAAAGCAAAAGCAATACAAGTGAACAAACACAATGCACTTACAAGCAGATAGAGTGGATTCCTCTGCCCCCAAGGCCTAAAGACTGACAGAAAACCATTTTATAACAAAATTTTGTAGCTGTACCAAAAATCTTGCATTAATTGGCTAAATGTACGTTTTATTTATTTAGACGGTCATTAACACCAAATATGCTTTAAAAAATTAATATGCCCTTGGGCAATGCAACAAGAACAGTGGTTTTGTTATGAAGGATTTGGGAAAACTGTTTCCGGCTGTCTCCTCCCAATTCTCATTTTTCTCCACATAGCTGAAACTGGATCTGCTTCATGACCAAAGACAGAGATACCCAGTGCACTAGCCAAGTGCCCTGATGACTCCATGAGCTGCAAAACCAGTTGGAAGGAACTGGCGGTCCCTCTCTCTCCTCAGGAAGGGAACCCAGACACTGACAACACTGGGAAGGTGCTGCAGGATCTTATCTACTGGGGAGGAGAGATGGCTGACATACTTCTCAAGAAGAAGGGTAAATACAACACTCAGAATAGGAAACATTTACTCTTGTAGAAGCATTGATGGAGAGGCTGTCAAAGGGCTGGTGGGGCTATAGAGGGCAGGAAAACAACAGGGGCAGACAGCCTTTTGTCCAGGGAATTTGTTCTTGCTCTTTTTTTTTTTTTTTTGTCATCAAAAAATTAAAATCTTTAACTTCACATTACCTATAAGCATTAAAGATCAATGCAGATATAAAACAGTGTGATATTCTTTGCTATTCTGAAAACAGAAACCTACCAGCCCTGCAGTCTAGCTTTGGCAATAGCTTAACTCCAGTACTAAAATGAAAGAAAAAGGCTTTTCATACTGTGACACAACAGTGTATGAATTGGAATGAACCTTCTTGCTCCTTTGAATTTATACCTTAATACATTAGTTTTGATATGCTGACTAGGATCAAAATGACACTGATGACAAAAACTGCAAGCACTGCTTTAATTCATGTATACATACAGTTCTTGTAGGAATCTCTCTAAACTACTTGACATCCTGTGCCAGTGAGTTCCACTGAGTAATAACTTTGCATAAACTGTTACTTCGTATGTTGGCTATTAATTTCACTGAACATCCCCTTGTCCTTTTAATGCTGGAGAAAAATAACAGGAAATACTTCTGTCACAAGACTTCTTACTGGAACAATTATAAAAATTCACTTAAGAAAAAATACCTGTCCTCTGCCAGGTAGTAATACAGTTGCATATTTTCATTATAGCCAAAGGAATCATATTCATATCAAAAGAAAAACATTTATCAAAATATTTGCTTTCAAACTTATTTACTGTTTATTATTTTAATTTACATCAGTTACTGCTTGCAAAACTTCCAGGGAAATATTTTTAATTTTTTTTTCTCTTTTCCCACTGCATAGTAAATACAGCCTTCTTAGTATTTCAGAAGCATAGTACTATAGAAATGTTAGGGCCCGCTTCTGCTACAAATGAAGTAAACGGGAAAACACCAACTGACTTTATTAGGAGTTAGGTCAGGCCCAGATTTGCAGCTTTTGAAATTTCATAGTTGAAAATTTTCTGTCTAATCCTCAGAACTGACTACTTCTACAACTATAACATTATTTACAACTTTATTTATATTTACTTCTTTATTACAATATGTAATATCTATGTTCCTTGTAAAGGTTACTATTTTATAGAAATTAGACTGAAGTTATTGCCAATCAACCTTTTAATAAACTTAAGTGGGATGACTTTCAGAATTTTTCTTAACATACAATTCAGTTCTATTCGTTCTTGCTATCTCTGACAACTGCTTATCTACCTTAATTTCAAAGCCTTTTTCAGTGTAATAAAAATGTACTTTTGGTAGAAGTTTATTGGTCCCATTTCAAATTACGTTCTAAAACATTCTTATACTGATGAGGACTCATTATTATAGAAACTTTTCTGTTTCAACACAGTATATAAAGCCATGCCTCTCAACCAATCAACCTCAGTATAAAAGTGTATGTGAGGTCAAACAGATTGCTCACCAAATCTTTGATCAAGTTGTCTGATCATATATGGACGCAACTGTCTGAATTGTTGCATATGTTGTATAATGCTATCATACAAATTTAAGCATTTCCATTATTGACTGCTGCTTGTGTATGTATATATTAACTTGCTGGTCATGAAACTGCAACAAAGGACAAGATAAACAAATACTGAATTAAGAGCTCTAGTCTTGTCTCTCCCAAAATTAAGAAAAGTCTGTGTTCTTTATGATTGACCAACTCATGATGTTGTGCTTCAAATATACACATATTCCAAAATTAAACTGCGAAGTTAATGTCAAATACTGTGTTGTAACTTTAAATATAACTGACATATTAGAACAGATAGATGGGTAATTATGATAAACTACACAATAGTGCTACTGTAGATAATATCATTTATCAATCCTGTGGTCCCCATCATTCATGCATTTACAGTTTGGGAATACAGTGACTGCAAAGGATAATAATTCATAATGGCTACATTCTCAGTACTTCATGCTAGCTCACTAGACAAAATAAAAAAGGTTAATTGTATAACTGGAAAAATGTAAAATTTTATTCCAAGAAAATTAACAAGCTACACAGGTAAATTTTGGCAAATGCAACTTTATATTGAAATCCACACATCTGTATCTGAAAGAAGGAAAGACTCACAGACTCTAATGTATTTCTAAAACACTAAGAAATCATATTATATGCTTTCACAAGTTAAAACTTAAATAATTTAAAACAACCAATACACCAAAATGTGCAGAAAATATAAACAAGACTGTGCCTTCAGTAGAATAAATGCTTCACAAATTGTGCAAGATATCATACTAAGGCTGCGGTCTCCCCATGACAGCTGTCTCAAAATATAAACATACATCAACTGCCTGTGTTTCTCAGAACAAACTAGAAAGGGCGGCACACCTAGAAAAAAAAAAATCATATAATCCCAGTGATGTGCATATTGATTTTGGGAACCATTGGAGTAAAAAGGAAAAAAGAGGACTAAGTGATCTTTCATGCGCTCCCAAATGACTGACCAGAGTTATTGATTCAATTTTCCTTGCTTATTTGCTTCAATGCTAAACAAAATGGAAGATACTAGATAACCCTTTAAGGCAACATGTGTTTATTCTGTATAATTATAACTCTTCAATTATGACTGGATATTATCGTTAACGTTGCCTAACAGACTGATATCTAGCTTTTTAGAAAATATAAATAAGAGTCTATTAAACTTTATACCAAATCAGCAAAAAACACAGAATACAGTTAAATGTTAATAATTTCACTGTTAAGGAAAATGGTATTTAGAAAGAGTAATATATTCGGAAAAAAAATTAAATTCGAAATCTGAACAAAAATACTGCTTTGGAATGCTCCTCAAAACTTACTCACAAGGCAAACAGATTTGTAAGTGTGATAATCCAATAATGCATGGCACATCTTTAATCAGTTACAGTACTTGAGTCCCCAGTTTTCAGTCTTTGCAAAATAATAATTGTATGAAATGTTTTAAAGGTCTTCAGATGTCTAAAATTAGTTTTATCAACACATTAACCTCATATCAACTTAATTTATTAAGATGTCCAATGCTAATCTTTCTGATGTTCTTATTTTATGTAGTGATATACACAGCATTTAGCACTGATACTTAGCACCTGCTACTTTCATAATCTAGATTTCAACCACATAAAGGAATTCAGGGCAGTAGTTCAGTCCTTTGTTCTTAATTACAAACCTTCAGCAGTGGTCAGCAGGAACATGTTTAGGTTTAAAACAGGATTAGAGGTGAGCTATTGCAAAGACTGCAGAATGTTGCCCAAATCCTTACAGCTGCTGACATCCCGTTCTTGATTTTCTCCTCAAGACATGGCTACAGGCCACAATTGCTTAGCAGAGAATGGTAGTGTTTCACAAGGCTAAAGATTTACAGATGCTCCCTCATATAACACAGTAAGGTTCCCTTGGTAACCTGGATTTTCTGCAGTAAAGAAGGGTTGTGCTGAAACAGCGCCTCAGCTCCCTGTTGGAGAAAATGCAGACAAAAGGATTGATTCCAGCTTGGGCAAAACTCATCCAGACAGCAGCTGTTAGAAATCCCCCAGGTACTACAGGCCCTCTTGCAAAAACTCTCCAGTAACAGGCTACCAAATAGGGACCCCACAAGGTCAGAAAGAGAAATGTCATGATGTAGAACATTCTGCTGATTCTCTTCTCCATTTTGAACTCATCTAAAACCAGTAGCCTCCTCCTGCCTGTGGTGTTCGCATTTTGCCTGATTCCCAACAAGGTTGGAGGTGTGGGACCCCTTCCGAATCCAGCCAGCCAGTTAGCAGCTGCTTGACCACTCGCTCCAGGACCATGAAAAGTCCAGTTCTGGCTCACTGCTGCAACAAACTGGACTGGCTTCATTTTCCTGCGATCGTGAACAAAAAATATCAGCTTGAGGTAGACAAGCTGTGTGGCTAGGAGGATAAGAGCAAGAAGAAGCATAAATCCCAAGGAATCATTAGCCCTGAAGGAACGGTGCTGGAAAGTGCATTGGTCTTCCTCCCTAATGAACGAGTAGGTGCCCACATCTAAAACTGGGGGGAAAGCCATGGCTACAGAGAGAGTCCAAACCATACAGATAACAGCCAAACAAGTCCAGAAGGTCAGTCTTTTCGTATAAAAACGGTGGTGGGCAATAGCTAAGTATCTTGTGACGCTTATGCAGAACAACATGAAAGCAGTGTGAAAGCAGGACAAAACCCCCAAAAAGGCAATCACCTTGCAAGTAAGAGTCCCATACGTCCAAGTAGAGCCATTTTTCACAGAGGTGAAAACAAATGGGAAACAAATTGCAGATCTGAGGATATCTGAGCAGCAAAGATCCAACAGGAAGTAGTAAGGAGCTCTATGCAAGGTCTTATCTTTGACTAGCAAAATGGAGATCAGAAGGTTACCCACAACACTGACTCCTATTATGAAACCCAGTGAAGTCAGTTTCAGAAAAGCTGTTAAAGGAGAGAGATTTTGTAAAATGTTGTCAGCTGCATGGCTGTAGTTCGCCATAGATGGATGGATGATATGTATATTGCCTCAGTCAAGTCTCATGATCTATATTTAAGAACAAGGAAAAAATAGATCCATACATCTTACTGAAAATGTAATCCACAAACAGAACTGATCTTGTGTCTAGTCATACAGTACATCCTCTTCTTTCTGATTTGTCATGCCATCAAAATATCTGAAAAAAAATCGAGCTATCAGTTCTTAAGTTAACACAAAATGATGTCAGAAAGTGCTAACAAAGATGTTAATTTATGGAGAATCAAATGAAGTTGTAAATTTGAGTACTATTGTTTGTTTTTAAAAATCATGAGGCTTTTTTGAAATATACTTACTCTTTAGTATGATTTATTATTGACAGATTTGGCTTATTACAATTTCAGGACTGACCAATGCCCCTTATATTTGGTAGCACATATAATGTCACAGTTAAAGCCTCAGAGATTTTATGAATCAAAAGATTCCCAGTTTGCAAGCCCAAGAGTTAATCACTGACATATTTTTTAAAAATCCCCAAAGACCACTGATATTTTGACATTACCTACATTTATTTTATGTCTACTGTATTTGTCGATGTTTTAAGAGGCAGCTGCTATGTTGATACAGATCACACCCAAAGAAAGCCTGCAGAATTTATGTTTTTTAACCCAAGTCACCAAAGCACATTAATCACAGTGTTAGTTTATGCATATTGTAAGAGAAACAGTATTCATGACCCCCCTCCCTTCCTTCTATAAACCATAATTTTATCATTTAGGCTTTTAGATAAACAGGTATCCAGACAGTCGATAGCAGTATGCTTCAGGGTG
>NW_020955273.1:218140-279680 GCF_003031625.1 Empidonax traillii
ATAAATTGATATTTTTTTTTTGCTAATTAGGGCTCTGCGATTCCCACTAATCCTCCGAGTGAATCCTACCGGAACACATTTCATGCAATAAAATAAAATAAAGAACTGTCTGTTGCTGGGGATATTTTGGTTTTGTTTTTCTTTTTTTTTTCTCCCTTTAGAGCCACAGACAGGAGCCACAGCAGGCATGATCAGGCTCCTTCGTTATTCACACGAAGTGTTTCCTATGCCACCTCGGGTGTACAAAGGATATTCCCACTGAATCCCAGCAAAAATCCTTCCATTCTTACCGTCCACAAAAGAGCCTGATTGCTGCTGTGTAAACAGAGGCTGATCAGATCATGGCATCGTTTTAAAACCATGAAATCAGGCTCCCCCTCCCCCTCCCGCCAGCCCCGCCGCTCCCCCTCCTCCGTGGATCTGTCCCCGCGGCGGCCGGCCCTGCCTCCGCACACACTCCCGCACGCTGCACACCCGGCGCTCGCTGGCACCCTCGCACCGCCGCTGACACACACGTACACTCACACACTCACGGGCACAGCCGCTCCCCCTCGCCCCGCCATGCAGGGCTGGACTGCGCCGCACTGCAAGGCAGCCCGGGTGCCGCTGCTTGGCATCAGCCGCATCTGCCGGAGCCGTGCGAGAGCCCCCCGCGGCGGGGAGCTGGGGTGAGCGGAAGAGGCATTGTCTGTGAGCGCTTCCATCATGCCGCTTCTTTGGAAATCACCCCCCAGGCCCGCTCCCTGAGCGGGGGAGCCCTACCCGCACGGACCTGCAGCCTCGGCAGCCCTCGGCGCCCCCAGCCCCTCTCCTCCTACCTGTTGGTGCCGGAGATCCCCACATGCCAGAGCTGCTGCTTGCCGCCGACCGAGGGCTGCTTTATCCTCGCGGTCTTTTCTATTCTCCTCTGCTGTCTTTCATGCTTCTTTCTCTCAATCCTTTTCTTTTTCCTTTTTTCCTTTTTTTTTTCTTTTTTTTTTTTTTTTTTACCTCGGTACCTTGGCTGAGGATCCAGTCAGTGGCTCTGGCGGCGCATGCTCCCCGCGCCTCCCCCCTGCGCGCCGAGCCCCGTCCTCCCCTGTCGCAGCGCCACAATCTCTCCCAGTAACGCAGCGGCGGCGGCCGCCTCGGTGAGGGCACAGCAGCCTCGGCGGCGGCAGCTGCGGCTGTCTCAGTGAGGGCACGGCAACCTCCGCGGCGGCAGCAGCGTCCTCAGTGGTGTGCGGGCAGCCCCGGCGGCAGCAGCAGCAGCCTCCTCAGTGAGGGGAAGGCAGCATCCTTAGCGACGGGAAGGCAGCCTCCTTGGCAGCATGTTCCCATCGCGATGCATAGCCGAGCTGGATTTATTGGCGAGCCTGGGCAAGCCAGTGAGGAAAGGGAGGGGAAGGAATTAGGTCCTGTGCTCCTTGTGTATGCCTCTGGACTCTCCCTCCCGCTCCATTCGTTTACAGTAGGGGTCTGGAAGCGCCCGCCGCGTTGCGCGTTGCAGCCTGTCAGGAGAGCGACCGGGCGGTTTCTTCAGCTGCTGCTTCTTGATCTTCCCGCCCGTGGCTCCTTTTCCTTTTTCCCGATTCCCACCCGGTGAATTCCTTCTTCCTGACCCCCGAGCCAGGCAGGACTCCTTAATAAGTGCCGTTGTTCGTGGCGGGCGCATTCGCCGCGGGGCCGTGAGGACCCCGCACCTTCGCCCCTCGCAGCCCGTGGAGCGGCTTCCCGACGCGCAGTCCGAAGCCGGCGCAGAGCCGTCAGCGCTCTCGCTTCATGGCGGCGGGGATGGATCCGATGTCAGCCCGTTCCGTCCGCGGCAGGGCCGGCGTTCCCCCTGGGCGCGCAGGGCGGCAGCGGCGGCCGCCGCGGAGGAGCGCCCGCCCGAGCCGGCGGCCGGCGGGGATCGATCCCGAGCCGTCCCGATGATGTCATGCGGGCCGGGGGGCCGAGGCGGCGGCGCCGGGAGGCGGCGGGCTGTGGCCTGGGCCGCCGCAGGGGCCTCCCGCCGGCCCCCGCACCCGCTGGTGCCACCGCGGTAAAACCAGGATGGAGCGGGAAGGATTTGGATAAGGCTTGAAAGAGCACGTCCCACCGCCCTCCCGCCTCTTCGGTTTGAGTGGAAGTTTATCCGGGAGAAGTGGGAACATGAAAGCCATGCCCCAAGAGTAATTCGCTTTGACTGCAAGGCAGCTGAGGAACAGCTTGTTTTGGGTCGAGAGATTTGGATCCTGAGGAACTTCTTCACTGGGAGCTTCCATTCAAGGAAGAATAAATCCTTCTGGGGGACAGATTTATGGGGTTGATTCATAATGTGTGTCACATCTGTGAGACCGTTAGTAGACTACAGGCATTTTTTAAGGCTGTTGTCAAGTTTGGGTTCTTTTTTTGGCACTTACTAAAAGGCATTGGAATTGGTGGCCAAACCACAAAATCAACTTCAGTAACAGTCTGACCAAGCCCAGAGGTCTGCAGCCACTGGAAAATACAGCTATTTGAAACCAACATAGCACCATTTCAAACATGTGACTTGTTTCAGCTAAAATTTATTCTTAGGCAGAAAACTCAGGCAAAGCTCAGGTGCCACACAATTTTTTTTTTTTTCTGTGAATGTAATTATGACAACTTCGTGTTGAAGACACACTTTTCATGTCTCAATCCCCTAAGCTAAGCAGACCTCTCCAGCTGTCCTTTTTCTGTTGTTAAAAGATGTACCCATAGTGACATAGAACATGACTTTTAAAGTAATTCTTAAAATGTGAAGGGCAAGTAAGTAGCTAAGGCAGCAAAAGCAGGCACTTTAATAGTGTGTCTAATATAGCAAAGAATTCTCCAAAAGCCATGCATGAAAACGAAACCTTTGCAGTGCAAGATTAGGAAGATTCATAGTATATGGTACAGGATGACTATAATATGGTCATGGTCAGGGCCTATTCTTGCACTCTGATACATATTTGTTTGTTTAGAGTAAACAATACAACACAATCATCATTGTAATAAAATAGATTCAGTGCAGTAGTTTTTAACCTTTTCTCTGTGTGTTTTCTTGGACTTGTTACAGAATTATATTGCGTTATAACATTTTAAAACTTGCTTTCTTTTTAGATCTGTCACAGACTGCTTAGAAGTAATCTGTGGACTTCAGAATTCATTCAGAATTCAACCACCGGTTCAGCATTAATCCATTTGTCATCACAGGTATAATCTGAGAACCAGTGCTCTAATTTTGTGCAACATAATGTAGACATCCAGACTGAAGTGATGTATAACAGCTAGTTTTCCATCTTAGTCAATGTTGAGGAAGACATATATTAGAGAGCAGATCATCTGAGTCACAAGTCTAAAAGCCATTCTATGGCTTGAACTCTGTTCTTTTTGTTGTAAGGGTAAAGACAGGCAAGAGAAATCTTTGCCACAAAGTAAGAGATTTCTGGCGGAGTTACATAATGCTGTGTTAAGCTGTTGCACCGGGAGCAGGTCACATCATCCCTGGAGGGAAAAAACGCCAGAAGTCATGGGGTTGGGAATCCGGGAGGTGAAGGCGGATGCTGACAAAGATGGCTCCATGAAGCAAGAACTCGGAAATCAATGTGCAATTGGAAGGCATGGAGAAGAAGAGATCCGTAATGACAGGTGAAGAGGTCTGTGCTGACTAGTTCTTCAAAACAGTTGAGCTAGAGTTATGAAAGGTTTAGGGAAAAAAAAAAGTGAGGCAGCTCTTGTTTGCAAAGTGAGCGGACTAGGGGTAGCAAAGAAGAATTTTTGGGGGCTTTGGTGAAAGGAAGAACCCTGGATCCTGAATAAATTGCCCATCACACAATATAAGGGGGGGCAACACTAAGGGCAATAAGAAGGAGGTTTAAAAACACAGAGGACCTGTGTCCCATATGGGCATCTCAAAAGAAAGAAGTGATAACTCTCAGGGAAGTAAATATCTTTCCCTGCCTTTTTTGTTTGTTAGTTTGGGGGTTTTTGTTTGTTTGCTTGCTTGTTTTACTTACATGTTGTTTCCCAAGAAGGAAAGGTAAAGGGAGAGAGCATAAGAGAAGTGTGAGCAAAGCATACCTAGGAGTGTTCATGTGCCCATTAGAGCTATCAACACTCTGACTAGAGCTTCCATTAGAAAATGAGAGACCCAAGATTATTTCCATGATTTTCTGACTTAGATCAAAGATGTGAACCATCACCAGGTTTGGACAACTCTGCTGCAAAGTTCTTGAGAGTTATGGTACAGAGCTCTTTCATTTAGTCCTGTTGGAGTTATTTAATAATCACAGTCAAGAAAGTAACTAGTGAAATGCTCAGCTTTGTTGCTGATGACTGAGAATCCTGTATTCCAGTTGTTTATTTTTTCCCCAGTTTAAATACTGTCCAAGGATGACCCAGGAGCTGTGTTTAGTGAATTGGATGCACTAGATCCATTCACAAATCAAGATCATCATATTGGAGACCCCTACTTTGATATTCTCAGTCTTTGGCATCATCTGCAGATCCGGGCAGCTCACTCCCACGAGATGGTAGTGATGCTTAGGTGCATGTGGCTGAGGTGCCAGGAATTTGGGCGCTGGGGTGAGGGGCAGTAGAATACAGAGGAATTTTGTTGATGTATAAGTAGCATTTGGGGTACATGCCACCTGATTCCTTTTGAGGACGTGCCCTGAAATCCTATGCCACGGTTGTGAGCCAGGTGAGAATGCAGGGTGATTTTCATTGTTTTGAACTTTTTCCTCAGAATGGGAGAGGTTTCTGAGAAGTCTGACACAGAGAAATGTCACTAATAGAGTCTGAGGTAGACATAGGGCTAGAAGACAGGCTAGTGATGACAACTAACTCAGTTGAAAAGTTGGGATGAGATATTGGCCTCACCAAGGTCGGTAACGTCTCTCAACTATTTCAGTGGAATGAGGATTTCAGCATGGGGCCAGAAGTTATGAATACCTAAATGTAAAGTACTCTTGTCTCTTCTGTCTTGACCATTTCAGTAATTAATGTGTTTACACACTGTCTTGAAGTTTGTATATATGCAATGTCAACCCAGTCTGCATAATGCAAACTCTGAAGCATTGTAGGATTTTCCAACATTTCTGCAAAACAGGAGAGATAATCTGCAAGGTGTGCCCACTCCTGTGCAGAGGGCAGCACAAGATTTATTGTTTAAGAGACTATGATTGATGCTATCGAAGTACATCCTTTTCAAAGGGCCCAAGGAATTCTTCCAAGGGAAATTTCTTGCCTGTGCAGTAGATTTGTGCAGCTTTGGAGTAGTATTTAAGTAGGACTTGTATAACATGGAGACCTGTGTAGGACCTCTGCACAATAGAGAATTTCACCTGCAATATATTTGTTTCCCGTCCTTGGTAAAGTGTTTTCAGAGGAAAGACATTTGTTGGCAGTTTCTGCCTCCTGGGTTGGCTCTTAGCAGAGATATAAATTTCACCCTACACTGAAAATCTCTCTAGTTGTCTCCACTCACTGATGCATGTTTTCACCTATAACAAAATTATGTTCATGTGACTATAACAATTCTTATAGATAATAATTGTATTTTTTAATGTTAGTATTCAGCCAGATCCTCAGATGTTTTATAAATATTTCTCAAAAACATAATTCGGTATTTAAAAAAAAATTTCACAATTACCTTTTGATAATTTTTGTTCTTAAAAGTAGATCTATATTGCATGTTTACACAGAGGTGAATTAAGGTTTAAGTAGAAATATGCATATGCTTATCTACTAAGCATATGAAAAAGGTTTTGTCCTTCAGAGGAAAACTTCTGCTCTATGTTACTGTAATGGGAGTGAGGCGCCAATATGCTTCTGAAAATCCCTTTAGATATTTTTCTGTATCCTCAGGCTTCCAAACACCTTTTCCCAGTTTGTTCATTAGGACTACATTTGAAAGACTGGACACGTTTTGCATCTATGTTTTGTAGATACAGTGTTAAACTGTTGTGCAATTTAGGTAGTGTGGACATGTAATTACTTGACTTCACTTGCATATTGGGTAGTTAGAAATGCAAATGAACTTAACTGTAGCCATGAGTAATTATCAATGTTAAATTGCACTGCTAATTACCTGTGCCTGCAAAAAGATAAGATACATTTTTAAATTGCTGGACTTCACAAATTGTGGGTTTACATACATAATTCAGAGGGAAAAAGAAAAAAGAGAGTGTTAGAGAGTCAGAGGTCCCTGTGTGGTTCTCTGTTGTTTGTGCACCATATATATGTTGTCCTGTACTGAAAAATTACCAAAGTGCTTGCTTTCACAGCCAAGGAGCAGTGATAACAAGAAACTTTAAAGAGATAGAGCCAGTCACATCTATAGAGAGGCAAATCGGTGACTGAGCTCCACAGAAGGAAAAAACCAAGGAACTTGATACTATCTGAAGAAGAGGTTCAAAGTAGATACATTTGTTGAGATAGTATTTTTGAATGGTTGGGAATAGTTGAGAATATTTCTCTAACATTGTAATCTTGGATCTCAATATTAATCGTATTTATAAATAATATTCAAAATATAATCTTGAAGTTGTTTAGCTCAAGTTTTGGGTTGTTTCATTGTTGTTTTTTTTTGTTTGTTTGTTTTGTTTTTTGAAGGGCAGAGGGCACGCACTATCTTGTATGCCTGTATAACAAATCTTTTAATGTGAATTATTCTGAACTTGCAGTGTTGTTAGTTGGAAGTATTGAAATTCTTATTCTAATTTTTAGTTAATATGGGCAGCACTGTAGAAACACCTCATTAACAGTGTATACAAGAGATCTTGAACTACTGACCTCAGAAGGATGCTTGCTGTTACTGCCTGCATGCCTGGGGAGAAGGAACCTTTTGCCAGAACATCAAGAGAATGTGAACCAAGCTTACTGAAGTTCCTGCTATATCCAGTTTGTCCACTCCTTTTTCTATGCCAGACAACCTGTTGGTGCTTTGGTAATTCAGTGTGGAGCAGGAAACAAAATACTTTCTTCTTTCTCCATTACAAAAAGTAAAATACCTTTCCTTACAAATCTTGTAGATTGGACTTGTTTATGCATATGCATAGATACAGAGAATAATCTTACAGAGGTAGTGATTCATTTATTTAATGTATTTTTATCTGCAGTTTAATTAATCAAATTCATTGTACATTTTTTAGTATAAACCACATTACAATATGTCTTTCAGATACTTTAAATACATTTAAGCTGCTGATTTGTTTTTCTTTGCAGAACATACAGTAATGTGAATAAATCACTGTGTTACAATTCAGCAACCAAAATAGTTGAAAGGAGCGATGCTGAACACAGGAGTTGATGACTAAAGTACCATGGCTGAAGGGCATGATTTTTGCATGAGGCTTATCTAATCAATGATATGAAAGCAATCTGCTGAAAAACAGGTAGAAAGTCTTTCAGAGTTCCGAAGTTGAATTGGAAATGCTGACTCAGGGCCATGCTAATGACTTTCTGGTTCTGATGCATAACTAAGCAGTCTTGGCCTCTTTGGTTGACTGTTGTTCTCATGTCTTACCTTCTGACAGGGTATCAATCATGTTTGGATAGAAAGGGAGCTCTCCTACACAAGATCTCCAGCTGGTGCAAATCAGCACCTCAGGACCACTAAGATAGAAAGGTCTGCTAAGTTACTGCAGTGTGAGATCTGTTATTGTGATTTTAGAAGCTTTAGAGAGCTTGTAGATTTTCTTTTTTAAATGAAGTGTTTGCTTTATGTTGTTTGTGCACCTCGCCCCTTCTCAGATACAATGTTTTATAGTCCTTTTGTCTATGCTACTTTGACACTTGATTTTTCAATAAAATGCTTTCTCACAGACTATGCAATGCTCTTGGTTTACGTTGCTAAATGGAAATTCAAGTCTTGAAATCAGCTAACCCTGCTGAAGCACACAGCAGCTCTGCAGTGTCATGGTCATTAACAGTGCCAATCACAGCATTCAGGAACACTTTTTTCCTATCACTGTTACAGGCGCCAGTGGAACACCATGGAACAAAATGAATGGAGTTACTGACATTACAGTACAGAATGCTTCCCTTGAGAGAGAAACCTGAAAAGGCTTGAGAGACAGGGGAAGGATGACTTCTTCCAGCTGAGAACTGCATCTGGTGTTTTTATGCATCCAGTTTTAAGCATAGGCAGCCTCATGTGTGAGATGCACATAAGTTTACCAGTCATGTCAACCTACTCTATCCCAAGCTCTTTCATAGTTTTCATAGTCTTCCATAGCATGTATGGATGCGTGCAGAATGCTTCTCTATCAGGCTGAGGAGACTGCTGGGCTGGCAGGTATTGCTCTTTTTAGTGCTGTTGGCTCACTAGAGGTCATTAGGATGTGGTTGGGACCTAATGAAAGGAGTGATAATGGTTCATTATTTTTTGTATACTTTCTATCATGATGCTATATAACGCCTAAGTGAATTTATGCACATTTCCTTCCCTTCACTGCCTTTGAAACCTAGAGGCTGACTTTAGTGAAGTCTAATACATGAGAGGAGAGGTCTCAGAGGCAGGTGAGGTTCTGATATATTTTGTGAATGTAGGTGTTGGCTGATTGTCCTAAAGTTTGCCTTTCTCCCTTGACTGGCCACCACTTTCAGGATGGCCACCACTCCCTAAGGACCTTGGTCTGTAACTGAGGCTTCAGCATACAGTGATTCATCTGCTGGTCAAAACTGGTCATGGCCTGGAGTCTTAACCTCTTCCCTCTTCACAAAGAGTCTGAACTCTTTGTGACCGGGCTTGGCTGAGCTCAGCTGTGGAGGTGAACAGGACACTGGGTATGGCACGGTAGCTTCCATATCCACAGCAGAATGGCAAGTAGCAAAGACCATGCTGGCAGGCTACACACTATTGACCAGTTCATATCAAACCAATCAACAGCCACACTGCTGAGCTCCTCCTTGCCTCTGCTGCAGTTACTACTCCATTTCTTCCTGTGCTCATAGAACTATTTGCATGACTATTATTAGTACATAGGGATATATATCAAATCAATCACTTTTGTAGAGCTGACATACATAAATACTTCCATTTTCTGCAATATTTAAGGTTTAGGTTAGAGGTGAAACATGGAATAGACAGTATGTTGTAGGATTAGAGAGTCTGGCAATAGAATTTTCAATTTCTAGCAATATTCTGAGGGGGGATTTAAAAATAATAGGATAAAATAGTATAACTGTCACTGACAGCTTTCGAAGAACTTTTAGGCTGTGCTTAGGGACAAAAATTAATAGTGTCAATGTAAGAAATACTTATTTTTTGCTGATATGACCAGTTCACAACTAGGCATTAGCCTTCCTATGGATTTATTGTTCAAATTTTATTTTAGTTTAATACATACAGTGTATCTATTTTATATATTTATGAATTTATATGTATATACGTATATATATGTTTTATATACTACAGTGCAGTGACTCTGAATTGATTTAAAGCTCTGTAAAGAAAACATAAATTGCTTCGAAAGGTATACTGCTGAATACTTTTGAACGCATAAGACTGAGACAATGGAGAGTAAAATCTGCAATGTCTGAGACAAAGGGTGAACACTGGTTTTGCAAGCAGCCACCATGAATGTATGTTCTACTAGAGAGCTTCAGGTCTTATGATCTAGAAAATGAAAATAGTCTTGGATATTTGTGTGTCAGCTTAGCTGTTCTCTGTTCACTGCAACTAATTTGATACCTAGAACCTCATGCCATAGTCCCATTTTGTCAGTTTGTTGGATATTAAACATGAAATGTTCTCATTTATATGTAGAACAAGGAGAAATAATTTTAAGTTTTATACTCGCAAGGATGCAGAGAACAGTTTCTTTCTCAGTAAACTGTTTTAAGAAACAACACTTTGAATTCTGCAGATACTATCGGAACAGTACTGTGAGGGCACAGTAGGAGGAACTGCATGAATGCAGCTTTGATGCAACTGTAAAACTATAAATATAAATTTATTACTGCATTGCCTGTTTCATGGAGGTATAAAAGAATGGATGTTTTATTTGACATGTCACCTACAAAACTAGTCAAGCCTGATGTTAAAAAATGGCAGTACCTTTTGCTTGATTGAACTAGTATTTGCATATAGTCAGGCAATGTTTGAGTGTGGTATTTAAAGAAAAGGGTGAAAAATTGAGCAGAAACAAGGTGTTGAACTGTACTTGATAACACAGTCTGCTGGCAGGAGAAACATATGGGATCTGGGCCCAGATACCTAGATTGTTGAGTGCTGATTTTGCTTTTTTTTCTGATCAACTACATAATGTCATGCCATGGAGGAGGGACCAGGACCTAAATCTTGCCATAAGAGGCAGGTTTCCTAAGTAGCAGACATAGGAGTCCTTCTCTCTTGCCCACATCCCACCCTCCCTGTGTCATTGCTCTTGCATTTTTATATATAGAGGGTCCAAGAAAAACAGGAGACCGTGCTTTCCAGGATTGTATTGCCTAGTACTCCAGGCAACTTTTTTTGGAGGTGGAAGACTGGGCTTCAGTTCCAGATCTTCTTTTTTGTGTGATGTAACTCCTAAGTGGATATGGAAAAGCTGGACTTCCTGCAGCACTTGTACATTCACTGTGCTCAGCACTGCTGCTGATGTACCTTACCTGAACACACCACTCAGATCAGACTCTTGTAAGGACACTGCTGGGAGTGAAATATTTAGGTTATGTTCTGTCTCACATCTGGATCACAGAGATTCTGCACTTCACACTCTTCGGCAGTTCTGCGCATGAATGGAAAGCTTGCAACCTCAGGTCTAAAGTGTAAATGTCAATTGAAAAGTAAGCACTGATTGAAAAGTAAGCACTGATAAGTCTTGCTGTTGCTGCACTGAGGGATTTCTGGGTCCTTGTTTGGAGGGTTTACATCCTAAATTCTGTTCAAGTCGTGTTTTAGATATTTAAACCACAAAACTATCTTAAGCTTTTACCGTTCCTCACTATATAATTTTATTAAGCCTCACTGAACTTATTCTCCATTATTAAATCAAAATGTACAAGTAAGAGATCAAAATAACAGTAATTTGTTTTACCTAATCTGAGATATGTAACTGGACAAAAAAGCCCTCCTTTAATGATTCAACACCACTCCTCACAGTACAATACCAGCAGTAGCCAAGTAAAACATACCTCTTCTGTAATTCTATGCTACATTGTAAATTTGGTATTAATGTAACACTTCAAAAGCTAACTGAACTTTTAGTTGATATACTGTATCTCTATATTATGTACAATATCTCTTCATAAATATGCATGCGTAACAAAACTGTGGCAATTTGAGGAATTTATGTAAAACTTATGAATTCCCTTTGATATCATGGGTCCTCAAGATATACCTGTTTCAACCTGCACACTCTATATTGAAAATGTTTCTAATGTTTTTATCTCATTGTCACAAGGACATTGTCACAAGGCCAACCATAATGAACATAATGAAATAACACTGACAACTTGAAATAAAATGGAAGACCTTCAGACAAGAAGAGCTGGCAATGGCTCAGAATGATTTGCTTGCCCAAGTGGCTTAGTTATCAAAACATGGATCACATCTTGGGAAAACTTGGTGATGCTGAAAGAGAAGTAAAAGTTAAAAAAGAGAAGATACTTTAATAGCCGTTATGGAGTAAGACAGAAGAAATCAGAAGAAAAAACTTGATGCAGTAATGTAAGAAGTTATTTTCTGATGTCACAGCCAGACAGAGGTAATTGAGAACATAGAATTAATGGAATTGCAAGGCTAGATTCAAATTCACTTTTGACCAATTTAGACAAACCTAGTTAGGTAATAAATGGAGCTGGGACAGCCTTCAGTGGATACAAAGAGAAGTTGGAGAGAGCAAAAGTAAAGGTCCTAATTACGAAACTTTAAAACTTCTTCTTCACTTGGCAGTCTTGAAGTACAATTATGAACCTACTGAAACCAAAACTATTTTAAGGTGAAGTAGGTTTTCAGCCTTTAAACTCTCTTACCTTTCCTTAAAAATCTGTACGCTGAGAGTATGGATATTCAAGTATGGCTCCTAGTGAACAGAGACAGTAAGATACCTTTCGAAAAAGAAAATAAAACTAATTGCTTCTATTTAGGAAAAAAACCCTACATGTTTAATCATGCCTGGTTTTTGAATTTGAAAAATACAATAATAATAATAGGATGAATAATTACTGGTACTAAGAATATGTTGAGATTTTAACATTAAACTTCCAAGTGCTGAAATGAAGAAAGAGATACAAGTCTAGTAGACTTTGACTCAGCCTTATGATTTAAGGCTTAGGTATGCTGAATGTGAATAAAACTGCGTTATATAGCAGTTTTAAGAAAGGATTTATGAAGTCTCTCTACCAGGGGATGGTGAAAGGTTTGTGTTGGCTGTTCAGTACAAGCATCCTAGAAGGAATTTTTGGAACCAGTGGGGGTTTGTATTATTTTTGTGGAAAGTTAAGAGAAACATATGTACTTATAAAACTCTTTACAAATGTACCAGTTCCATAAAAGCTACATATTTCTCAACCTTTGTAATAAGACCAGGAATAGTTACTGTAAGCAGGTGGCAGGCATCAACTCTTTCAAAAAATGAAAAACACAGTCTTTCACTAATGAAGTTTATTTCCTTAGTTTTTATTTTTTGTGAAACCAGAGTGCAGTTTTTGAAGCACAAGACGAAGGAAAAGTGGGTTTTCATCACAAGATAATGAAAAAAACAAAAACCAGAGCTGTAAGAGGATATGGAACTCTTAAGGAGCAAATTGCTCAGCTACTATTGCATGAAAGAGAGTTATTTAAGGTATGTCTGTCAGAGCCTCTTTGACCTGTTTCTACGTCATTTGCTTCAGATGGCTTGTATTTAACACCAAATCAGGTAATTTTCATTGTTTTGAGTTATGACAGTTGACTTTATAATATATTAAGGCAGCAGTCTGACAATTGTTATGTACAGCCAATTATAGATTATTTTGGTAGTGTGCATAAAGTGATCGCATGATCTACATTCACTATTGGAAGGTCAGTATTCCTTTGGAAGTGAAGGGGATTTTAATTCTTAATTCTGATTAAATGTATTGGGAGTTAAGCAGAGAAACCTCTGGCAAAACTCATAAAAGCTCAGCTTTCTAGTGCCTTACATTTCTATCTACAGCTACAATAATTTCATTGCTGGCCCTTCTGAAATTGAGAACATGTAATCCTTTTCAGTGGGATTTCAGTGTTACTTCTGGACAAGAAAAAAAATGTATGAAGTTTTCACTTAATACACAGATCTACATATAGACTAGGTGAGGGGAGTTCTTGAGGAACAGTTTGACACAGGCCCAAAACAGATTGCTCTTTTTACTAAAGTAATAAGAACAGCAAGGCAGAAAGGTAAGCAGATGTACATCAAATGTGTACAGCACACATACATTAAAAGTGTCTGAGAATGCACTTTATATTAGCACAGTGTCCTTGATAGTGGGCTGTCTGGTAGATTTCCCTTTGCCTCGGTTGATAAATCTTGGGGTTGGGGGTGGGGGGGGGAAACAATGGAGTCTAAGTTGAACACACTAGTTCTGATGCTGATGTGTATTTGTGGAATAAGAGTGGGGAGAATAATTTTTTCTAATATTTATTAAGATGTAGGTCAAACAATTTACTGGTAGCAGACTGAGAGAAAAGAAAAGACAGAATCTATTTTAAGAACCAATTTAGATTTTCACATAAATGGAAATCAAGAATAATTCTACTGCATTACACAGAATTATAAGGGCTGGTGCAAGGTCAGAATGAAGCCTCTTGTGTTTTCTGTTCAAAATGAATTTAAATCAGGATGACTGCACTGATTTCAGCAACTTCAGGCAGTTTTTTAACCAGATGAAAATTTTGCATTCAGTTATCACAATAAATAATTCAGCTAATATTTTTCTAAGGAAAAAGATAGGGATGGAGACTAATGTGGCTGCAGTTCCCCATGAGCACCATCTGCTGCAAGATGCACTTCTGGTCGAATGACAGGGAACCCTCTATCCTATCAATGTAACTACTGCAACCAAACGTGTATTTTGTCTTTGACCTTGTCCTAAATTACCACTGATGCCAATGGGAACTCCATGTGCAAGAAAGTTTTTTATTCTGGCTCTCAAATCTTAATATTTTCAAAACGTTGACTTGGGCAGGAGTTGACAAAATTCACATTTGGGGTTTTGCACTGAAGCACTTGAATTCCATGTGGACTAATGTACTAGCCCCATAAACCCATGTTTAAAAATCCCACTCTGAAAAGAGGATTACTGAACATGTGCTATATTTGCTCCCTTTTTTCCATAACCTTTTAATGCCTCAGGGATTGAGTTTCACTAGACGCAGTGGGAGAATCCTGGTACATCTGGTTTCCCTGTGGTCTTACATGATGACTGAACAGCCTCACAGCTTTTGCAGTCAGGTTCCCTATGGGCTCACACTGTGATTAGATTTGTTCACCACAAATATATCCTTGTTTGCCATAAAGATACAAGTGAATTGAGCTTCTGTTTATGAATCCCATTTACAACTAGGACTTCATAGAATCATACCATAAATTAGGTTACAAAGGACCTCTGGAGGTCACCTTGTACATTTCTTGGCTCAGTCTCTTCCTAAAGATGATTTCTTTTTCCCCTTTTGTGGATGGACAATTTGGAAATATCCTTTAAGCTGACAGTGTCCTCTGCTTTTCTACTTCTCCAGGATGCATTAATCCCAACCCACACAGATACCGTATTTTAAAATATTGTATACAGAGTATTTAAAAATAAAGTGTACCAACAAAACTAAATTCTGAAATGTGAAATTTGGCATGTAAGAATGTTAAAAATGCATATGCCACACAGCTATTCCTGAATGTCTGATCAAATAGCTTGTCACCTATCTGGCTTTTGTCACAGCAGGAGAGGACTCCATGGAGCAAGAGGGTAGCAGTGGCCTGGGTGTGCATTTGGCACCCAGGGAGACACAGCTGTCTGTCACTTCCCAGGCAGGATTTGAGGTTAGCCAGCATTCCATGCATCAGGACAGCCTGTTGCCATAACCCTGGCATGGGGGATGGTTCTGGCAAAGTTATGTGGAATTCAAACAACACGGTTTGGTCATCCCTTTAGGAGAGTTTGATTTCAGTTTAGAACAACAAATATTTTTGAGCTGACTTCATTGAGATTCTCCTCAACGCTGCATTTATTATTAGATAACATTGACTTGTTCTTGGAAAAGCACTTTTGGCCTATTTTTAATGTAAAATATTTTTGGGGATTTATGTTTTCTTTTTGCAAATACAATAGAATGAAAAACATGGCTCTGTGACATTTATTGCTGAATACTGGTTCCTTATTGGCAACAGCTCCAGATACACAATCAACATCTTTAATCTTTATGAAAAGATGAAAAGTTACTTAGGTAGGGCCCATTGCAATATTACTTTTTATGAAAAAGGAATTTTTTTTTTTAGTAGATATAGACCATTTTATAGATGATATACTGTCTGCAATTATCAGATAGAATTTTGGAAGTTGACCACAAATGGCCTTTCTGAAAAGATTAAATTTTAAAAGAGACCTAATTTTTCCTTGCTATTCACGCAGACACTGAAATAAATATATGCTTTTGAGGAAAAATGAGTCAACATGGCTTCAGCTGATTCTCCAGGTCATTTGAATAGATTCAAATAAAATTTAAAACTGTTACCATGGGACTTATGGATCATGTTAGGTTAAATTCTGAGAACTAAGTGCAGGTATTGAACATGTAATTTCCATAGCCGTATCAGTTCAGAAAGAGGTTGGAAGAAAATGTCCTTGAACAGTTCTAGAATTAAAGACATTCTCATTTCACAGGTAACTCATGAAATGGAAAGCGAACATATTTTTGTAAAAGTGACAATTTTCTTCACTTCAATTCTCCCAATATTGAAAGTGCTCATGTTTTAGGACTGTTGCTTTTCTGTGAAAAGGCAGAGAAGGGACATGCAGTCGTACTATTTATTATTAGCATCATTGCAGTGGGTGCAAAATGCTGCACAAAGAGAAGAAGAGAGAAACAGAAGAAAAAGACAGATCTTTCTCTTTTAAGTTTTACAGGACTGTGTTGCTCTGCAGTATTTTAACTCCATTCAGGAAAATAAGGTAACTTCCATGCTTTTATATTTGCCAAGTGGAGAGTAGCAGTATGAAAATGCATGCAAAATTTTAGTGCCTTGAATGAATGGCAGCTGAGAAAACTGCTGGTACTGTTGGTTCCAGTTGAAATTTCCAAGGCAACAATTAGTGAGGAGGAACAGACAATATAGGAAGGCTGAAGAACACAAACTTTAACCCAATCCAGCAACAAGCTCTAATTTTCTACAATAGTGTGCTTAGGGACACAATTCTCTCTTCCCCACCTCCAATGTTTGCAACTCCTAGGTCTGATGGAGGGCACTCTGCTTTCAGGCCTTCACTTACACTGTGTAGTACACACTCAGCAAATTTGCTGATGTCTCCAAGCTGGTGCAGATGACACACAAGAGGGAAGGGATGCCATCCAGAGGAACCTCGACAGGATGGAGAAGTAGGCCTCAATGAACAAACTAATGAAATTCAACAAAGCGAAGTGCAAGATCCTACACCTGGGTTGTGGCAATCCCAGACACACCTACAGGTTGGGCAGAGAGGTCATTGAGAGCAGCCCTGAGGAGAAAGACTTGGGGGTGACGGTTAATGAAAAACTCAACATGAGCTGGCAGTGTGTACTCACAGCCTGGAAAGCCAAACGTCTCCTGGGCTGCATCAAAAGGAGCATGGCCAGCAGGTCAAAGGGGATGATTCTTGCCCTCTACTCTGCTCTTGTGAGACCCCACCTGCAGTGCTGCGATTGGTTCTGGTGTGCCCAACATAAGGACACGGCACTGTTGGAGCAAGTCTAGAGAAGGGCCACAAAGTTGCTAAGAGGACTGACTGGCTCACCTCCTGTGCAAAAACGGGCTGATGAAGTTGGAGCTGTTCAGCCTGCAGAAGGCTACATGGAGACCTCATAGCAACCTTCCAGCATCTGAAGGAGGCCTACAGGGAAGCTGGAGAGGGACTCTTCCTCAGGAACTGTAGTGACACGACAAGAAATAACAAATTGAAAGAGAGGAAATTTAGGTTAGATATTAGGAAGAGGTTTTGCATGGCAGGGGCGGTTAAACACTGGCATAGGTTGCCCAGGGAGGTTGTAGATGCCCCAACCCTGGCAGTGTCCAAAGGCAGGTTGAATAAGGCCTTGAGCAACCCGGTCCAGTGGGAGATGCCCCTGACCATGGCAGGGTTGGGACTAGATGATCTTTAAGGTCCATTACAACCCCTTAACATCCTAGGATTCTATAATTACACACGTCTCTTTGTTAAGCAGAATAAGGGACATTTTGTTTTGTTTTTCTCATGAAAATCTCTGTTTTGATCTGATCAGATGAATGATCCAGAAACAAAAGGCTCTGCTTGACTGTCTAGTGTGCCTGCACCTTAATGTGACAGAGCTTTCCACGCATTTTGAAATTTCATTACAGAGAAACTGAGCTAAGGAGACTAGTACAATGTCTGGAAACGTTTTGAATGCCCATATAATTTTATTGTTCTTTTAATTTTAGTTCAAAGAAGATGGACTTTTATGTTATACTTGATATGTAACCTCCAGCTTGCTTGCTGGGAAACTTGCTTTCCAAATATTGATAATACAATACTTGGTGTTACTGTGTATTCATGTGAACTTAAAATCTTCATCATTTAAAAACTGGTTACATTCTTTACCAGTGAACACTTAGCAGTGTATTCAATGTCTAACGTATTAAAAACTTGTCACTTCAAATTTCTCAAGATTGATTTCAGCAGAAATTAAGTGGTTTGGGTCCTGTGCATCTTCAGTCACATCCAATTTTGCCCAATATGTTTTGCTGCATTTGGTTCTGAATTAGTATTCTTACTTTTCTCATCTGGTGAACAACCCACACTTTCTGTTGAATTCAGAAAATTTACCAACAATTGGTTCAAGTGTAAACCAGTAGGATGACCAGATCCAGGCCCTCCTTTCCACCACTTTTAACAATCGCATCACTACACCAGTTTAGATCTGGAAAACCTCTCACCAGATGTAAAAATGAACGGCAAGGTTACTTTTGTAGTATAATAATAGAGCATTTATCATGGTAACAGACCTATTATGGTTCATCCATTTGGCCATATTTTATTTTATTATAAATGGTGAACTCAACTCCCTACTCCCTTCTCACAAAACTTATGTAAGTAGCTTTATGAAAAGAGGAATCAGGGCTTCAGACTGCGTGTCTAGTCAGTGCACAAGAGTCTCTGGGCTATCCAGAGAAAGCTCCCATGGAAGGGCATGGTAGCTGAGAAACACAAGTACAGCACACTCCAGAAAACTCAGTGAGCGTCCTGGAGACACCACCTGCTTCCCTTGACACCATCACAAGCCAATGATTCTCCTTCCACTTGTGCCAAGGATATGATTGGGATGCAAATATTAATACCTGTAAACTTATAAAGGTCAGATAGAAGATGTCATAGAATTTCCAAGTTTCACAATAGCAATAAAGCAGCATCACCACGAGCAGCAGCATTTATCTGAGAAGGAGAGAGCGTTCACAGCAGTGTTCATACACCCAGAGAAGCCAGTGCATTAGGAACTCTGTGAGGCATGTGTATTCCAGCCCCAGGTATTGCTGTACTCAGCAGAACGGTAAGACCGAGCTGGTGTGCAGCACTTGAAGGTGCGTCCTGAGAAGCTGAGGATTTCTGTCCCTTTGCAAAGGGACCATGCACTGACCATTAAATGTTCTAGGATGGTGGGGTTTCAGCTATGCTACTGTTAAAACATATGGAAGCCATAGCAGTCAAAAGCTGTTCCTTCCTGACCTGCAGCTTTCTTCCACTAATTAGAGGGTAGATTGTATTTGTTAGGCAGTGAACACTGTCAGGTGGTTTCTACTTTCTGCTGTGAAAACAGCTTCTAATGGTATTAGTTTAGTGCAAAAAGTGAACTGTTTTGTGCACTAGTTGAAATCCCGGAAGAACTAGAATCCTATTTTCAAAAAGCTAGGATAAAACAAGCTCCTTTAAAGTCTAAAAAAATATATAACTGAAATAACTAAAGCACTAGAACATAGTATTTCTTTAAAAGAAAAAAGCAGAAAATGGTCCCATATATTCTTGGGTCTCCAGTAGAAAACTGACATAAATGGCTTTTCTGGTATAAAGGCAACTACATAATAGATATGTTAAAAATTCACAGTGAAAAGGAAAAATAAATAATCCTTCAAGCTTCCCTTGTACCAGAGAAACAGGATTCTTTGCAACTGCAAGCTGACAGTGTCAAAGGGGACCAACGCCCTTTAAGTGCTTTAAAGTAGCTGATATTGAAATGGGATAAACAAGGAGTAGGATCAACAGAAGTATGCTCACTGTACAAAAGTTCAACTGAAAACATAACTTATGCCACATTATTTTGTAAAGTTATCTAACTTTAAGTAAAAGTAGATAAGAAATTAATAACAGAATGAATTTTAACATTTTAGTCATTTTTGTCATCACGATTTTTCTTTTCATAAGAACTACTTCATCAAGCTGATGACAAATCATAGGTGAAAGTTTATTAAGACAGAAGAAAAACAAGGGTTATCTGATTTTACACTCAAGACATCAAAAAATGGAAGTCTTTAACAATAAAGCTTCTTTCAGAACCCAGGAAACAAAGCCATTATGCTGTGCAAACACCTTTCAATAAAGTACATTCAGCTTCAGGCAAAGAACAGTGTTCCTCATATCCCTATTGTTTGAAGATAATTACTCTGCTAAAATTTTGTTTTCGTGAAGTGAAACTGTTGCCCATTTGCCAGGGATCTTTTCCAAAGTGTAGATAGACTCTGTGAAAAGCTGCTTGCGATAAAATTTATTCTACTGAAAGAGCAATATATGATATTCTACTGAAAAATTGGCAAAATTATGTAATTTTGGGAAATTAAAGTGAATTGAGTGGTGATTTTGTGGTTTGGGGTTTGGTTTTTTTTTAAAGCGTAATGGTTTACCCAAGCTGGAACATCAAAGATGACACTTTGACGTGTGCTTGTACCCACAGAGTTGAATAATCACATACAGGATCATCTACTGCTGCTAGGCAGCTTTCAAAGGTGATGCTACTGTCTGAAGCTCCTCTTAGGGCTGCAAATTTTATTTGTACATAGTAACTGTGAACCAAGTCCCAGAGTTTTGAAAGCTACAAAAACTGTTCAAGAACCTGGAAAGACTTGCAACTCATCAGAGTAACGCTGTGACCATTATTCTTGTAAAATGAAATCAGAAACCTACATTCTTATGGATTACTGGACCGAGTCCTACAGTTTCAATCCCATACAATTTTAGAGGCTTTCATTTTAACTTCCTCCCTCCATTCACCATGAGAGACATAAATTGCAAGACTGAAATAAACAGGACTTTCTTACGTAAGACCTGCCCAACAACTCTTCTAGCTTGGTGCTCTGCTGAACAGAGACTTGAAATGGAGGAATAGTATCAAAATACATAGCTCTGCATCACATGTGACCTTTTTCCCCAGCTCTGAAAGATAAAAGCCAAGATTTCTAGCAAGAGTGGCAGCGTCCACAGCACAAGATCAGAAGGAAATTCTGTGAACTGTGGAAAGCTCATCTTCCTATTCTCCTTATTCTGCTGCTAAGAGATTGTGCTCCTTGCTTCAAGCAGACAGCTAGAACACCCTAACAAGCTGGAGAGACTTGCGATAGACATTCTTGGATGAGCCATTTCACCTTTGGTACTTAAAGAAGGTTCTAGATATGCTACTAAGTCTTTCAACCGTATACCATACAACCTGACTGAGCGAGAATAGAATACAACTATTTACACCTCCCATTTTCCATCAGGATTTTTTACTTTGGTTTTGGTCCTAATCTTCTGTGGAACTTATATGCACTAGTCAGAGAAGGCTAAATGTTTAACTAGCAATGTAAGTTTGTCATGAGGAAGACGTGAGAAATGGACCTACTGACTAAACCCAGGATTTTAACAAAACAAGTTTTTTCTATATTGTAAAAGAAATGTGTACAATGGTCTTGTTATAATTCTAATAACTTCTTAATGCAGAAATATTACACATAATTCCTGATTTACATAGCCTTACACGTACTTTTCTGTGAAACACATGTTAAATAAAAATATTGGTCCCACTCTTAAGTGTATTTACTTGGTAAGAAGAACACAGGCTACAGGAGTGGCATATTCTAAATCAAAAAAACCCTAAAAATATTCTAAAAGAAAAGAAAAAGCCTTTCATGTTTTCTTAGTTCTCGTAAGTCTCATTCCCATGACAGCAGAAGTGAGCTGTTAGGTGTTTACTGTCATTACAGAGAAGGTGAGCACAAGCACATAAGTTAGAGCAGTCTGCTTGCCAGCTCTCTAGTTAGGAGGACTTTCAAAACTCTGTCATCCTGACTGGAAGATTAATAGCTGCTTCCTCCTGAATAAACCTTGAAACGAAAATTGCGGAACTTGTTGATGGCCTCCCTCACATGATACATTTATAAACTTTTACTCTATAGTTTTTCTTCCCCATTCAAAAAGTTCTTACCCTTCTCTGATGCAATATTTAATCACAAGCAATATAAAATTATCTTTCTGTCACAAAGGCAGATCCTACAAATCCCTTTTACTGTGTACAGTCTTGATTCTGCTGTACTGAACAGTAAGAGAGGTTTGCAGAAATATCTACATGTTTTTCGAAAGTTATCTAGAACCAAAGCTCAGTCTTACACCCAAGCCATGTTAGGAAATTGACTTCATCTGAACATTTTCTTGAAATCACTGCTGCCCATTCCTTTTTCTTGCATACAAGCCGAGGCAGGCGCAGAATCCGACGACACTGACAGCGAGGCCTAGAAGGAAGGCAATAGTATCTCCAGCATCCAGGGCTTCAACCACTGGTAGCACCAGCAGCAATGAGAAGAGGACCAGGAAGAGTTTAGAGGTGTTCTCGATAGAAGGCATGCTGATGACCAGCTGAACCCAAGGTGAAGTTAAATGAGGAAAGTGGTGGAAAGCAGGTACTTCAGCAGTATCTACAAGGAAAACAAAGGGAACATGGCAGGATTTCCCTTCTCACTGGGTTTGTCTTGCCAAAAGCCAAGTGATATTATTGATGTATTACAGATGTCTGTGTGGGGCTCAGGAAATTTAGGTTTTATCTTCCCAATTACAAAAGCAAATGACTTACTATCATGAGACAGCCACAGTGGGTTTGTTATCTTGTTATGTAATCCTGTGAAATCTAATCTTTTGGTGTCTTACCACGAGGTCAAGTCAGAATAGGCTCTCCTGTCTGCAGCTACCAGAGCCTGCCTACCTGCTGTGCTACGTGGGCCTGTTCCACCAGGTGTTTAGGCTGTGTAGCTCCTGAACATCACTCACCCACACCCCCTAGTACCGGGCATCCTCGGGATCCAAGCGCACGGCCAGACTATGGCACACTGGGAAGGGTGTGAACTTAACCTCCCGGGCAGTGCCACCGTGCACACCGTCCCTGCAGGACAAACTTCCACCGTGGTTCCTACAACTTGGGAAGGTGCTCTCGAGGCGCACGTCGGGACCAGCCCCGACGCCCTCCTTTGCAATAGTTCTTCCCCGAGGATGGCTCGTTCCCGGGGTGCACTCGACAAAAACCCGCGTCGATTCTCCGCGGTGTCCGGGACACCCGAACTGCTCCGCCCGCCCCGCCGGCGGGAGCAGTGCCGGGCTCGGGCCCGGACCGCGGCCGGGCCCCGCCAACCCGGAGCCACCGCACCGCCCCGTCCCAGCGCCGCGGGCGGGCTGCGGGGCGGCCACTGCCCAGGGGAGCCTCGGCACAGGCCCTGCCCGCACTGCGCCCCGTAGTCACCTTCTGCCGCCGGCTCCGCGCTGGGCCCGTCCCCGCTCCGCGGGGCGCTCAGCTGCCGAAGGTGCCGGCCCGCGCCACCTCGCCGCGCTCTCGCCGCCCGGCCGCTGCCATGACAGGAAGGGGCGGTGGCGCGGCCGGGGGCGGGCGTGACCCGGCCGGGCCGTCTCCGCTCTGCTTGCACTCCTGGCGCGCTCGGCTCGGGGGTGCCGCTCCACCCGCGGGATTTCCCGGGGGTAGAGCCGCTGCCAGCGGCCCGGGCGGCCCCCGGCCCCGCAGAGGGTGCCGGCGGCCCCGAGAGGGGAGCTCGCCAGGCCGGCCTGGGCCCCGGGAATACTGCGAGACCGGGCGCCTCCTGGGAGAGCCTGCCGGGGGCGGCAGCTGCTCCCGAAGGCGACTCCCAGATGGAGTCCCGGGGTGCCCGTGGTGCCGTGAAACTCGGCCCTGAGCACGTCAGCAGAGGGAGCGGGGGCCACACGCACCCACTGAGGCTCGATTGAAGTTAAAATTATAAAAATAAAAAAAAAAACTGCGCTTTTTTTCCTTTTTTTCTTTTTTTCTTTTTTCTTTTTTTTTCTCCTCTTTTTTATTTTATTTATTTTTAAATAAATAACACAAGTCAACTTTAGCTCAGTTACATTTCAGATTTAGGCCCTCTTAACAGTACTAAAGAGTGCCATCATAGCCAAGTCCTACTCTGAGGAAAGCAGTTAAAGCAGTTTTATAGGCTGGAGAGCAGCCTGCAGCCTTGTAAAAAAACCAGAAGTGTTACCAGGTAATTAAAGCACCCACCAAAATCTAAGTTCAGCTTGTCCCTATTTTTATCTTATTTATTCTTTGGACAAGGCTACTTGTAGAATTAGCATATTAGGGTGTTTTGTCTCATTAGCTAGTTCTAATCAAAGCTCAGTTTTTGTTTTTCAGTTGAAAAGGTGTGGTGCTTCATGTCTTGTGTTCTCACAGTGCTTCCTTAGACTTGTGCAAAACCCCAACTTTTGTAAACAGTTTGCTTTACAGAAACAGTTTCTGAAGAGCTGCTTAAAGAGGAGATCCAGATAGATTGTTCAACGTACATATAACTTTGCCGGTTTTACAGTTTTTCAGATCTTTAGTACCCGAGGCTTCATGTTCAGTTCTGAAGGCATTTTCTCAAGAAGCTGATGCCAGATAAATTCATAGGAGAAAAATCTTGAAATTTTGGGGAATGTTGTCACGGCATGGAGAAGAGTAATGCTTACAATGCCTGGCCCATTCCTTAGTCAATTGCAGATAAATCATAAGCCCTAAAGAACCTGAAGAATGGCAATTTCAAGTGCAGGAGCTGTCATCTTAATCACTGCTGTCACTTCAGAGAGTGGGCCTTGGAGTATTGACCCTCTTAGTTCCCTGCTTGGCCTATTTACTCTATCCTGCACTGTTGACAAGTAAATGTTACACTGTTCTGCAATGTCAAAAAATGTTTAGTTTATCCCTGTAAATTTCAGTGCTGTATTTACTGTCGCAATCACCAACTAAAATTTTCAGTAGTTGTCATTTAGTTCCACAAAACAGATGCGAGGGGGTTGAACAACGACTTTCTTTTATAACTAGAAATGTCAGTACCAAAGATCTGTGAATTCTTTGGACCTAAGAGTTTTGAAGGTGAGCAGTATAAAATCCAAGGGGAAGACTGGGCTTAACACACTCCTCTTAATATCTCAAGAATTGTGCATATTTACAGGATGTAGAAAATACCAATTGTAAGATATATAATTTATTAGTAATATCATGGAAGTGCCATTGAGAGCTAGAAAGCTGTGTCATTTGGGGATATGTCTTTGGCTTATTAGCTCTTTCAATGCCATTGCATTTTGTAGCTTTGCCTTCAGAAGCAGCGCTGCTTTGGAAAAAAGCCAACAAAATCCAAACAGTGAAGGAGGTTCTATTGGTTTTTGTGCTGTCTGAATAGCAGAGAAATGTGTATTCAGCTTGAAGCTCTGCCATCAACTTCCTGCATCACCTCAGGCAAATCTTCCTTTTGACCTATCACCACTTTGATTGCTTAGCTCAAGCTATTATGTAACTAATATTCAGAGGAAAGACGGAGAATTCCCTTAGCTGACAAGCTAAAGCTTTGTAAATTTTGAGCACAAGGCTAAAGAGGTATATGTGAGACTGGAAATTGAAAATAAAGTGCACTTTCTGGAATAGAAAAAGTTATAATCAACTACATCATGAAGGGAGGATTTGTGGGGTTTTATGGTTGTTTTTTTTTTTTCCCCCTCCTTGATTCATCTGTTTTTTGAGAGCCATTTGTTTATTGCAAACACCCCTAGCTACCTCAGCCGTTCCTCATAGGGCCTGTGCTCCAGTCTCTTCACCAGCCTCGTTGCCCTTCTTTGGACACTCTCCAGCACCTCAGTGGTCTTCCTAAACTGAGGGGCCCAGAACTGGACACAGTACTCAAGGTGCAGCCTAACTAGTGCCGAGTACAGGGGCAGAATCACTTCCCTGGTCCTACTGGCCACACTATTCCTGATACAGGTCAGGACACCATTGGCCTTCTTGGCCACCTGGGCACACTGCTGGTTCATGTTCAGCTTCCTATTAATTAAAACTCTCAGGTCCTTTTCTGCCTGGTCGCTCTCCACCACTCAGTGCCCAGCCTGTAGCGCTGCCTGGGGTTGTTGTGGCCAAAGTGCAGGACCTGGCACTTGGTCTTGTTAAACATCATACCACTGGATTCAGCCCATTTATCCAGCCTGTCCAGGTCCCTCTGCAGAGCCCTCCTACCCAGCAGATTGGCAGTCTCCCCCAACTTGTTGTCATCTGCAAATTTGCTGATGGTGGGCTAAGTCCCCTCATTCAGATCATCTATAATGGTGTGAAACAAGACTGGGCCCAACACTGATCCCTGGGGGACACCACTAGTGACTGGCCACCAATTGAATGCAGTTATATGTTATGGAATATCCCTTTGATCAGTTTTTGTCACCTGTCCTGGCTGTTTTTCCTCCAAGTTTCCCATGCATCCCTTATCTCCTCACCAGTGTGGCAGTACAAAAAGCAGAAAAGGCCTTGGTTCTGTCTAAGCACTGCTCAGCAGTAACAAAAATATGCCTACATTTTTCAAGACTCTGTTCAGCACAAGTCCAAAACACAGCTCCATACCAGCCTCTCTGAAGAAAATAGACTCTATCCCAGCCAAGACCAGCACATCTGAGAAAGTTTATGATCAGTTTTTGGATGTCAGTTGCACTGCTGTAATGCTTACTCTGGTTACCCAGATGATCCTGCCTATAGGTCAATGATTATCTCTTCTGTGTGATCATGTTCACCCTTGAGATGCTTTTCCCTGGTGATACTTAATCTGACATTTTAGCTGACTATCACTATGTCCTCATCTCTCCAGTCAAAGACCTTCATTCAGTTTTTCTCCTACCAAAAACATGACTTGCCTCAGTTGGACTTCACTGTGTGCTTCCCTTTCTTTGAGAAAATAGGCTCTACTGCAACTACCTCATTTGCTTCTTCAGAAAAAAAACAAAGTTAAAATACAGAATCAATTAATTACTTCTATAATTAACCTTTTCCATGTTTACTTCTCAGTCTGCTGTCACACAAATGTTGACTTCATTATTTCTCTTACTTTCTCTCTCATTATCCTCTCCTCTCCCCTCCTATCATGTGTGTCTAATTCATCTTGCCTTCTTTTTTCCCTACTGTTTCTCAAAGTCCTTAAGTTTCCTCTCAATTAAATGTAGATAGTCACAGATCATTCCTGTCATGAAAACACCTATTAGATTCCCTTCTAGTAACTATCACTTCATCTGTTTTATTCCTGTCACCTCTATCTTCTCCAAACATGCAGTTCAAAACTGCTCTAATTACATCCTACATCTCCTTCAGTGTAGTATGGCTTAATCCTTCCTTCATCAGCTGGAGCCACTCACATTGATACCTTCAGTTAGCAACTTAGGCATAAAGGCCTGTGTTTCATCTGTCTCTGACAGATGGACTATTTTTGAAACTCTCATTCCTTTTCCCAAATCCAGCAAACACTTAAAAAAGCCCCCACTGCCCTTCCAAAAGATTATTCTTTCCAAATTCTTCACTTTTACTTCTTGAGCCTTTACAGCTGACTCTTTTTTTTTTGCTGCTGAGAGTGTGCTAGGCTTCCATCTGTGTTTTTATCTCTTGACTCTCTAGACATTGTCCCTGGATGCCCTTGTTGACAAATACAGTTTTGAACACCATCCATGACTCCTTTTCCTTTGTCTTTTCTCTCTTTTTATTCCCACTTGATTGTATTGAGGTCTTACTGCTAGTAGCACAGCAGCTCCTAGGCCTAACAGTTCTCTCTGACTGTATGACCCAAAGTCACGCCCTGTCTCCCACAGTGACCCCTGCAGCTTTATTTATTCAAAGTGTTGCTGCAAAGGGGCATCTCTCTGGTTTCTCATTTTTCCCGTGTTCCTTCTCTTCTTAAACCTCTGGTGTTGCATTTCCTCTTTTGCTGAACCAAAGATAATTTTCTTCTCAGTCCTGGAAGAACTTTGCACTATAATCTTCCTTCATACTGGCTTAACCTATTGCCATTGTCAGGAGGTTAACTTCTCTCTTTCTTTTGTCACCCCTGGCAGACTTCTTTTGATCCCTCCAAGAAGCAAAACTTTCTTCTTTCTGAGAGCACAGAAAGGCTTACAGAAAGAATGGTACCACTTTTTGATAGAAAATTCTTTCCTTTGGGGTCATACACTTCCTGCTGTCCTTTATACAGACATGAAAATAAAGGATTAAATAGTCCAATGATTCCTTTTCCCTCAGTCCTTGGCTTCTTTAGCCTGGCAGGGGATCTCCTCTGCCTGCTGGAATCTCTTTGAGCTCTCCTGCCAGCACTTGAGAGATGTCTCTGTGCAGTGCTGGCTGGAGCAGAGAGGCATGGAGGCAGCTGCCAGCCCTGCAGAAAAAAAGCTCCAGAGTTGGTGCTGGCAGGAGGCAGGAGCAGCCAGACTGCAGGATTGAGTGCAGAGGATGCCAGACAGAGTTAAACACCCATTGATTGACTTCCCTGCTGAACTCTGCAGGGCAGTGTGAGAGCTACCCATCAATATGGCAAATATGGGGATTCCCTGTGATTATTGGGAACACTCTCATGCTTTCCTAGATTACGAGGAGCAGGCTTTTGGGATTTTTTGGAAGCATAATAAGGTAGAGGTGGATGTTAACTGGAATGATGCATCCGAACTCCCTCCAGCTTTGAGGAAGTAAAGTCTGAATCCAGTCTTCTTGCTTTCAGTCTTTGTACTAATGTAAGCTGTTGAGATGTTCTTACATTCTTCATCAGTGTTTCAGGTAGGTTGAATATTGTGTGTTGGTTGTCTGGTTCTTTTTTAGAAAAATTAATTATTTCACAGTATTAGCAAGGAAAATGTGTACTGCACCAACAGTTCAGCTCCAGAGGGACTGGCTTTGCTACCTTCATCCCTACTGAATGGTAAGCAAAAGGAGTTACTATTCAGCATAAGAATGACTGAATAAGATTTAAAGGGGAAGTAGCAGCTGTCATCCACACACTGTTTTGTATAGTACATCTTTTTTTTTTCAAGTTATACTGTTAGATATTTTCTTGACTTCTGTGCATATAGTTGTCACAAGCAGGAGAAATTTCATGAAAATAAAAATTGATTTACACATCATAAACTTGTGTAATCATATATTTCAAATCTAGATCTAATCAGCATTTGGATATAAGATCATGTCAATAACCTTTTTTTTTCAGCTTTAGGCATTATTAAAAATAAAGTTTACCTGCTTGTGGAGTTCAAGCCATCTAAATCTGAGCGTGTTAGTCATAAATGAGAAAACTGACATTATAAAAATTATCCATCACATTTGCATGCCTAAAATATATTTTACTCAAGACTGATGTCCAAAGAGAAAGTTTTCTGAAATTAGAAGATAGTCTGGGAAAACAAGAGGTTAGAGTTAGGCTGAAGATGGTATATCTTTGTCAGATGAAGGGATGGAATTCAGAAGGAGATGCTGTGCTGCATGCTAAAACTCACTGCCTAGAGGATGAGAATCATAGAACTGCTTAATATGGAAGGCACCAAGATCACTTAGTCCATCCACCTGATTTTGAACAGCTCAAAGGATGGATACTCCACACCCTCTCTGGACAACCTGTATCAGTGTTTGTTTGCCCTCACAGTAAATGAGTTTTTTCATATGTTTAAATGGAGTTTATTTCAATTTGAACCCATTGGGTCTTGTCCTGTTGTTGGATGTCACTGTAAAGAACTGGCTCTGTGTTCTTTAACCTCCTCATCAGATAGGTGTATTCATTGCTCCATATTGTTTAAAAAAGGGCAGCTCACTATTTTTGTTCATTGACTCAGCAGTTTTTCTAAAGAATCTTTTAAGACTGACTCAAATCTTCCACAACCCCTTTGTCATAGTCCACCGTCAACATCCTGGTCAGGGATCAGTCTGCTCAACTGTTATGCATGAAGAGTGAACAGTCCTGATACACAAAAAAAGAAGTTTAGATAACTAGATTTTTATGAAAGTGTATCCAAGGCAAGAAGTAATTAAACTTATGCACAGAATTAAAAATGAACAAAGCCTGGAGAAGGAGAACAGGAAAGAATAAAAAAATCTGAGCCACATAGTGTGAAACTGAGGGTGAGACTTGCTGAAGACACTTTAAAGGAAGAAGAAGAGGCATAAATGCATATCATTCTATTAGGAAATAATTAAAATGTTTCAGTTCACCTTGGATGTTTTTATTTAGGGTATCTGAGCTTGAATTCCCTGTCTAAAGTATTTTATCTTATTGACATATATTGGAATTTTCCCACTGCTTTCAGTAAGCCAGTATTCCACCTGTATCTGAAAAATGGGCATTCTTCCCAGTATTGCTAAAATTTCATAAATTTTGTGATGCATGTGCAGCACTCCAGTGATAGTGGTAAACCCAGAGGAAAAATCTATAAATAATTGCACCAAAAGTAATTTATTCTAGAAGCTACATGCATTTGTTTGGTAAATGCTGAAGTTTGCAAGCTAAGGAATTGCATTTTCTTCATGGGATGTATTTCCTATATCTTATCTTGTTCATAGAAGGTCCTAAAATACTTTGTAGAACACAAAGTAAATCTGGATTATTTCAATGCCAATCTAAAGGGAAGTGCTGTCATTTGTGAGGGCCACATTTAGTGAGCCAACTGTACACTTTCAACAGCCTGCAATTCATTCCAGCACTTGGTTATTTGGCTCCCTTTTCATTAGTAAAACAGTTTGAGTTTCACTGTTGAACTAAATACACAGCTGTTCTTACAATGGACACCATGATTCAGGAAAATATAACTGCCTAATGCCTTTGTGTTTCACAGGTTACACAAACTTTTAAAGAAAATGCATTTAGCTTCTGAAAATTCATGCAGTGAGAAATATCACTTGTGTAAACTGAAAAATACGGTTGTAAATACGTGTAAATGATTATCTCACCTTAATGGCTTCAGTGACCATGGTGATAAAAACCTAAAACATGTGAAATATGGAAGATATAGATATATATATAATGTGTATGTTTGCAATAATATACATATAAATAATAAGATAATAATAGTAGCCAGATTGTATTAGAGCACTCAATCCAAATTCACAAACCAAAGTTCTTGAAAACTCTTTTTTCATCAATTTAGTGGGGTTTGAGTGATGTTTAAATATTAGCTTGCATGAACGGATTTTGGCTTGTTATGCAGGACAACAGGGATGGTCATCATCCCCAGTTTACATCTGAAAAAATCAAGACATGGAAAGATGAAATTAATTTTGAAATTCTTGCGGAAGATCAACAGCAAAGTCAGGAAATGATCCTGTGTCTTCTCATTCTTTCCACTTCTGTTCCCATTGCAGCTGGTGGTAGCTTCCACACATTTATGTGGAAACATAAAAGGAAAATCCTTTTGTGAAAATGTGCCATCTCTGTCAAGATGTATGAAATTTCCTGCCAAACCACAATGCCCATGAATGTCTTAAAAGATGTCTTTTGCAATGACAAAGTTCAATCTTTTCCATACTAACTGCCCTTATGTTCCAGTGGAGATACAAAGATGACTGTGATACAAGCTATAAAGATATATAAAACATAGATATATACTTCTGTCACTATTTTCAAAATTTAATTGTAGCATCTTAAATTGCAAAACATTTTATTTTACCAATGCGTAAATTCAAATGGCATCAAGACTGCTTCACTTAGAGGGCTATTTGCTTTTCTGTGTAACTCTAGAGCAAGAGTAGAGAAAATTGCACATTTTATGCATTAGGGAAGTATTACTTCTCTTCAGAAGTGTCTATAAATATGGTCTGCAATCATTTCATCTGTGGCTGCAAACTCACCAGTATCAACAAGGCAAGGCTAAACCTTTGTCACTTAGTAGATAAAATACCCAATGCCATGACAATATAAGTGTATAAAACACACACACACACACATACACACACACACACGTGTTTGTATGTATGTATGCATGCATGCATGTATGTATGCACATATACTCTGGAAGTATTTAGGATGTTTCACTTCCCCCTTAGTCTGAGCAGTGTGACAGTCTGCCCATTTTGGCTGACATCCCGTGAAGCACTTAATCAGTCGTGCCACCCAATGCGCATGTACATGACACCCGGAGAGTCAGCGAAGTGAGTCAGCTGTTCAAATTTATTCACATGCTTGATTACTTCACAGTGTCAGGAGCAGCACACTTAGGACCTTGCCAGATAAAGCCCTAGAGATGTATCCCAGCAAACGGAGAAGGCAGTAAGTTCCTGCAACTGGCATCCCCATTTTTGATAAGACTTTTCCAAGTTTTAAGTTTGGATTTTCAGTGTACAGAAGCTGAGTTTTATGCCTCAGAATTACGTACCACTGCACACCTGCACACAGACTGCTCACACAAACTTTGTAATTACATGCAAACATGTAGAAAACACATTCATGTTAAAGACCATTGAAAAATAGGTTCTAATGTGTAATGCTTCCTGAGGATGTAGAGAGTAAACTCCTAAAAAAGAAGACAGGAAATTATTGAGTTTGAAAACAATTATGTTTGAGCATCTGCATTTTAATGCTTTTGACTAAATTATAAACCCATTTTCTATTTGTTCCAGTTGCAGAATATTTGAAAATATTTAATAGGTGGTGTTAATTGTGCATATTCATAGTCTTTGGGGTCTTCTTTTTCTGTCATCTTCTAGAGGTGTCAAGCACTGAAGGATTCAAAATTCATTCTGACTCTTTTATGACTTGCAGCCTAAATGGAGATAAAAGGTGACACTTTCTCTTTACTAGCTTGTAGTAATGCAGCCTCTTATTTATGCACAATCACAGGCAATTAGAAAGCATATACCCATTAGGCTGCGTGGTTTGGAACACAGTAGCTATATGCAGATTGGTTTAGACATTGCTTTTCTTACAGACATTTTCCTTCTGTTTCATGCTTATTTTATTATTTTTGGTGCATCAGAAAAGATTTATGCAGGTCATGGGGAGGCCATAAAGGAGGTTATGTGGGCCAAAGAGGGAGATGACAGGAGCGTGGACTGGTATTTTAGCAGTAGGTATAGAGTGAAGAGGTTGGATTTTGATTTAAAGAGAAAGCTATGTCAAGGTCTATTGACATTTAGCTGCCTGGTGGAATATATGGGCAGAAGATTGTACTGGAGCTGCAGATAATGGTTGTATTCTTCATAGTGCGGCAAAGAAAACAGGAAATTAATTTTGATGACTATTAAGATGTGAAGCCATACAGAGGCCATCTAAATTTATTGCTGTAAAGCAATAATGTCTAATCAGTTCTGTGACTTCCATTGCCACTGGACCATGTACCTTGTGCTATGATGCTGAGGTTACCTTGGGAAGTCCCACAGAACTAACATTATATTAGATAATACAAAAGAAGGCTAAGAGTTAACTTCCTACCCCCTGCTCCTCCCCCCCACCTTCCCCTTGTCCACCTCCTCTTTCCCCCATGACAAAGCTGATGGCAATCATTTAACTTTAGTAGGGTAATTGTCAGTGGAGTATGGCTGAAAGAAGGATACTGTCCAGGCAGGATTCGAATTAGTACACAGATGAAAGGCTGCATAACATCTCAGGAGCCACTGGGAAACCCTAATTCCTAGTCTCACTGCTCTAACAGTTTTATACAGTGAGAGGTCAGTGACTGTTACTGAAAGTTTTTCATGCTGTAGTCCTTCATTTTGCATAGGATCCCTTTTTTCTCTGTGCTTGGACTAAAAACCTCAATAGCAAGTCATCGTGACATTAATACATTTGTAGAAAGTTATAGTGGGAAAAACAGTCTCTTTGGAAGATGAGGAAAGTTACCTGGACTATTCAATAATCCTATGGTGTTTGGCTATATTCATAATGTCTCTATGGAGTGTCAATTGTCATGCTGTCTACATGAAGCAGGAATGATAAGCCTTTGATGTCAGTTTGAGGTAGGAAAAGTGTATTTCCTGTTAGCATTATAAACCCTAGTGAATGACTAATAGAGAGATCAATACATTGGCAGCATCTGGAGTTAATGTGTTGAAGAAGTTCAATATAAAGTCTTTTCTCCCATTTAGCTGATACTAGAACCATAACTTATTCCTGGAAGTGGAATGTATTTACTACTATTTTTCTTTCTAACAGTTTTCTAAGTATCTGCTCTAAGTAGATTCTGAAGTAGAAGAAACCCTATTGATTTGTTTGGTTCACTTCCTCCAATTGACATTTCTAAGCTGATAAGGTGCAATAAGTCATACTTTCCTGAAGAAGCAGTATTATGTAAAAGCACATTACTTAGCCTTTAGATGAAATTGGACTTAAGATGAGATGAGTAATGAGAGAATTAGTGTTCTTTAATCCTCTCTGTGATCATTTAAGGAACTCTGGCATAGCACCTTCTTTTTTTCCTTTATGCTTACTCTTTCAATGAATTACTGAACTGAACTCAGTGTTGATTTCAGTGTTTCAGTTGTGACATCAGATGATGACTAACTGAATCAAAATTATTGATGGCTTTATCAATAGCAGTACCAATTTATTGATGAAAAAGCAGTAGGCAATTCAGTTTATCAAACCTTGAAAGCGCTGCAGCCATACCCCTGGCAAACATAGGTCAAATTCATCAAGTGAATCTATGTGTATCTCCATGTGACACCATTATCATCAGTTAACTGCAAAGTGTCTATAATCTTGCCACCAGGCATGTACAGAACAATCTGTGAGTTTACACTGCTCTGGGGTTAACAACCTGGACATTAATTATTCAAGAGAGGTGTTAATTGACAGCTCCAATAAAGGGATCCTCAGTGCAGCTGGAGGGGTCTCCACTATGGCAGCTAGCCCCACACTCTGGCTGAGCTCAAGGTGTAGATCAGCTGGATATAGCTTTTGCCACAGCCCAGGAACCAGGTGCGTAAATGCCAATGTACATAAAGAGCAGTATACTGTGTGGAGCAGCGCCTTGTGCCCAAAAGATTCAGCTTCAGATCTTCACTTGGGCCTGCTTTAAAGTAGGAATTCAAACTTGCATTTTCAACATAAGGCAGGAGCGTCCTGGCTGCCAATCTGAACTGTCTCTTAGGAAGGCAAAGTGTCCTTAGATACAGAAAGACATCCAATTTGTTGTTTCAGGCAGAAATGAGTGGGTGTCCCTGGAGAGGTTAGCTGCTTTGCTTGGCCCAAACCTTTCTCCTGTGCAATTATATCTTACATGGCTTCTGAGGATCTTGTAGAGCTGATCTCTGACCTCTCCTCACATCGCGCAGTGCAGGGACAACGAGCAGCTGTGGACTGGGCTAGGTCAGGGTGGAATTATTCACCGATGTCTCCTGGCAGTAGCAGTGGAGGGTTTCGATGTCTGGTAATCAGCTTCCAGGCATGACCAAGAATGTCCCAGAGCTGTCAAAGAAACATATCACATCCTCCACTTGTGGCTGTGCAGTGCTGGGGATCCTGCCAGGGGTCAGGCTTAGTTCATGTTTGACTCCAGTCGGCAGTGTGAAGCTTCAAGGACTCTGCTGTGCTGCACACACACATTCTGTCTGGAAGCTCAGTCTCTGAAGGCACTATTGGCCAGTGTGATCCTTTCCTTTTCCTGCTGACAATTTATGTTAAAAATATCAGTTACTTCTTGCACCGTTATAAATAAATTAAGAAAGAGCCAAATAAATACTATGCTAATCAAGTTTGTTTAATCTTTGAATTGCCCTTGTATGAATGAGTCTTTGGTCTCTTAGCATGACTACTTTTGGGGGTGGGAGGTCCAGATACCTGTTTATGCCATGGCCAATTTAATGTGATTAGTCCCTGTCTGTGGCCTCCCTGGTACATTTCTCATGCTGCTTTCTTCTCCTCAGTTTCATAAACATTTTTGTCCATCTCTCATATTTGCCTGCTGAGAAGAAATCTCGCATAAGCCATGGAACAATCTCCTGAGAAACAGATGTTTGTGACTGTAGTTTCTCGTCCCAGAGATGAACAGTGTTGTTTTCAGGAGGTGGTGGCAGCTCCTACATTACTGATAAGTCTTTTTTTAAACCAAATTTGTCTCTTTCTCATCCTGCAAGTTCTTCATTGACTCTGACATTGTTTTCTAACTGTGCAGGTGTTTTGGTTTTGTTTAGCAAAGTGTCAGGAGCTGTCGGCACATGATTCATTGATATAATTTTGTGATTATATTACCTGTGCAAGGAATGATAAAGAACTATAGAGACAAATATGAGCGCATAGTGAATGAAAATGCAGAAACACCATAAAACCAACACAAAAATGGCATGTATTGATGGCAACTATATCAGCAGGTCTTCAGGATCTCAATGTGTCTATGTACAGCTTCTCAGGATATCTAGATCAGAAACCAAGACACACTAAGTCCTAAGACTTGATGGAGAAGGAATATGAATTACATTCCCTTCTTAAGGTGTATAGGAAAGCACATCCAAAGCCAGCATGTCATCACCAATCTAAAAAGACCCCAGAAGACATGATGAGGACTGAGTAGCTGGCATTTCTCATCTTCTGTATCACCCAAGACAGACAGACCAACCAACCATCTGGGTATCTGTTTATTGTTTTAACATTTTTTATTCTGGTTTGGTAATTAATATGGACTCACTATCATATAGGTAGTCACATATATAATTTTAAAATGCTTAAAATAGTGTCCTTCAAATTATAATCCCATTGTCAGACATTTGCTGTCTGGCAAAAGCAAGTTTTTCAGCAAAAAATATCTCACTGAATTGTAATTTTAGCTAACTTGGGGAAATGCAGTAGTAATACCTAATTTTTGCCAATTAGTGTAAAAATTCTAAAAGTCTGAATTAGTTAGATATCATGGCATTAACATTGGCCCTTCATTTTGATCATTTTGTGGTAACAGGCCTTCTTCAAGTGCTTCCTCTGGATATGTTCATAGAGTATTTAATGGTATATTTATTTCCATTGTACTTCCGTGATTCTTTTAGGTAACTTGTGTAAATTCTCACTTGTTTAAATAATACCACTATGTCGTATCCATTGTGTGTATTTTCTGGTAGTCGCACTTTCAGCTTACCAGTACAGACATCTGAAAAAGGAACATCAGTGCTTATTGAAGGAGATTTTTGTGAATCTCCTAGTCTATTGAAGCAGGCACGGTGGTAAAGCCTTAGATTGCTATGAAATACTCTTGCATTCTGCATTATTTACTTCTTTAATTCCAAAATACAGAGAGAAAATTACATTTTGCCTTTGTTTAGCATTTTAAACTGTTCTTGCATTTTTCTTCAGATGAAAATGCCCTTTATGCCCGGCACATCATAAAAAATTTTATTTTCTAGTGAAAAGCCTAGGATCCCAGACTCCAACCAAACATCTTCCTAAGATGTTGTAATGCTTGTGCAACAAGATTTGGTATTTCTAAGGCCATTTGATAGATTTTTGGAGTTTCAAATGCCTTATATAAATATATAAATTTGATAAATTTGACAAAATATGAGTGCTTTTCCATGATATTTTAAACTGTAGGTAGTGGTGATGCCAAATTCTGTGGCCTGATCTTATCACAGTTGGTAGTCAAAAGGCTATGTGCTGTCTATGTACTTGAGCAAAAAGCAACCAGAATAATCAGTGTCTGTTCATTCCCTCTCTCTCAATATGGTTATACTAGGAGTGAAGTGCTTAGGTGCTTCCTTTGTTTCAAATCGCTTTTTCAGCACTCTACCCGAGGCTGGCAAATGCAGCTTTGCTGCATTATACATTATAACCCTCCACCATGTCCATCTGAAATAATGCTTAAGTCACTATATAACGTGCAGATTTTTCTCTCCTGGTCAGGCATGAAAAAATGAAGCTCCTATGACCAGTGAAGAGAATGCATAGTCAGTTAGGCATTGTAAGACCTTTGGAGTGTAAAAATCTTTGTTAGGATCGAGAGAAGGCTTACCACTCATGTCCTAACTGTCCTGCACAAGAAGGCAGCATCTGGCCAGTGATGTGTTCTCTCACAACTGATTGAGCAAAAGGCTATATTAAACACCAGCTGTGAAGTATCATACTGCTAAAAGCTTGCCATGTTTTCTCCACTGTGTTAGCTCTATGACTGCACTTTGGTCCCTTAGTACAGTGGGCTGTGAAAAAGGAAAAGAGCTTTGAATATCACATCAAAGCTGCCTGACTAAGAACCTGGGCCTTAAAAGAAACAATCCCAGCCTCAGGAAGAGCAATAGATCTCACTTTGTTTTAAAAATTCCCATTATGTTAGGACTTTGATGACTCAGATATTGACCCTGAGCTGGACCTGGTAATGGGTGGGGAGCTATGGTCTGTTTAGTCTGCATGTGGTTATTGTGTCAATTCTGAGAGTTAGAGAGAGTCTTTTCCTGGGAATGTGGGAATACGGACTCAAAGGTTGGCAAAGAATAGCAAAGGCTATGCATCCTGTGTACCCAGATGAACCCAGGGGTCCTGCACCTATGTCCCAGGCTCCAAGTCCTAGTTCTTGTACAGTCCCACTGCATAACTGTTGCTCCTACTGCTGATAAAGATCTGTCAGAAATTCTGCAGAAAGGTCAGAAAGGTAAACTTATGGATGAAAGTGGGATTGTTGAGACAGGATTGTTAGCAGCTGAAGAATTCAAGAGGAAAACACAACAGGAAAAGGTGTAAAATCTTAAAGGAAAAACCCAAGAAGGTTGGTCAAGGGTTAGTCCAGGAATCCTAGAGTTAAGTCATCATTATTATCAATCCCAATCGAGCTAGTGGGGAACAGCAGCTCTGCAACACCTGGGAGCCTTTCCAGTCAGGTGCAGAGAATGAGCCTTCCCAGCCTGCAAAGCTGGTGAGCATACTAATGCGCAATAGCTAGTCATTATATATTTATATTAGTATATATTATATAAATACTTGCAAAGGCAATGCCTAACTGCAGGTGTCTAGATAAACTGCCACCCAAAACAAACTGTGACAGCCAAGAGCACAAAAACAGGATGTCACGAAAATAATTGTGTAAAAATGATGACATACTGCTGTAAATTTTCCAGGCATCAGGCTATCAAAAAGCAACAAAAGCTTCTGAGTGGTTTAGCCAGAAAAATGTAGGTATTTAAACAGTTTGAAGAGTCCTAGCAGAGGGAAATTAATATTGATAGAGAATATACATTCTATCTTTTTCACTCATCATACTGCTAATGCATCAAGGTTGACAGAATTTCACTGTATTTGCTGCAGATGTTTTCTCTGAGGCTTTTCAGATTTTATTATTGATTTTTTTTCTTAATCTTACTTTCTTACTGACTCCAAAATTCATTCCAGTGCTCATTTAGTTATTTCTTGTAAAGGTTAATATCTTACATCTAGAGGCGCTCCTGTAGGAGATTTCCATAGCTGTCTTAAAATTGATTCTTCTTGGTGGTTATTAGAATTAAACAGTAACTGAGAGGACAAAAATTTAATTCTCCTGTCTTACTATTGCTGTGAATTCGATAGTTACTAATAATTAATGTTGCTAGGTATTTAAGATGCTTACCTTGATACCCCTGGTTATTGACTATTACATAAACTTCTGCAAGTTATTTTTGTCAGTTTACAAGCACAAATCTGTTTTTGTCTGTATTGGTCTGAAGTCTTATTATTCTTGCAACTTCTTTTAAGTCTCCTGTCATTTTCTAAGAGTTAAGAAGGAATTAAGACACCTTTTTACTTTTTGTGATGAATGCACAAGTGTTTCTTACATTCCTCTTGGATTCTTCTTTAAAATCTTACATTTTTAAAGTCTTACACCTGTAGGTTTTATGTTTTTAATCCAGATATTCAGTTTCATTTATGTAGATATTGTACTTCATTTTCAGATTTCCAAGATTCACTGTATTCATGCATTACCAACACACTGGATACACAGAATTTTGTGAAATTTCGGAAGTTTTTGTGGCAGAAATAATTCTGCCAAGATTTTGACACAGAAAAGGACACCTTAAAGAATTAATTTGCAGTTTACTCATGACAAATTCAAATAAAAGAATGGGAAACTTTTAACTGTGCTTTCTTTCTCTATGATTTTAGGCCATATGACACCTCTTCCCATAATTTGTTATCTTTGAAAATGACTGTGTTTTCCTTGTCCATAAGTTCCAACATATTCTCTATAGACTTTGACCATATTTTCCATTTTATTTCTGAATACTGGTAGATTTCTACTTCCTTTATGTTCACTATTGAGTGCATAATTAGAAAAAGACCTTGACTACAGTATTGTAATAATACTGCTGTATTATTAATATGAAAATCATTTACTTGCTTTTCAGGGATAATGGAGATCTTATTTGATTTTTAAATTATTAAAGCTTACCTACAATCCAGATACATGGCTAACACTCATTATTAGTTTTCTATATAATGTGAACTTTTAGCTACCCCAAAACTCTACTAAGGCTTGTAATTAATTGCTTCTTGTCAACAAGAGGATTTTTTTTGGTGTATATGCACAAAGTGTATTTCAGACTAATAATGAGTGAATTTATTATGACTTCCCCAAACTCTGAGTCTGGATGAGAGGATATAATTTAGTGCCAGGAAGGGACTTCTAACATAGATGCTACCATAGATGCTAACATCTCTGCTTTTATAAAACATTTCAGAAATCTAGTAATCTGCCTTTCTCTATGCCTTATTGTACCCAAATGGTGTCATGTCCAATTGCAGTCTTACTTCACAGCAGTCCACATCACAGTAGCAAATGTCAATGTTTAATACTGTCTATAGCTTTAACTGATGGCAATACTCGACATAGAAGTACATTTTAGGGCACTGAAGATGGACCAAGGATTCATATTCTTCAGGGAACTGATTAATTTTAAACTTATTTCTTTCTTTGTGTCTATATTTAGTGTAAGAACAAATCATTTTCATATAATTTTCTGTTCTGGTTACAATCTTAAGGATGTCAAGGGAATGGATAAATGGATAAATGTTCTTCTATTTTCTCTTTATTATTATAATTTTTCTCACAAGATTGAGAAAAAAAGGGAGAATATAATGAGAATAAAAATGCACAGTATTGAAGCATTAAAATTTGGTGATAATTCATTCCTGTGACAGAGTACAGCAAGTACAAAATGCAGTGTAAGATACATTAATTTTCCCGACAAAACCTATAAAAGGAGTAGGAAATAGTATAAAGGTAATTTACTCCTATTGCAATCATTCTAAGGCAGCAGTCTCACATCCTCTTAGAAATGTCTCTTGTGACAACATGGCTGTAGACACTTTATTTTAGGCTACTCATCAGGTTGGATCTATTACTAATATGTGGAAACAATACTGGTGTTTGTGCATAGGTCATTAATTCTACTTTAAGGAAATGAGTATCAGTTTTTCTGTTAGACTACTTAAAGTGAAAAGATTTTAGAAGAAAAAGGTCAATTTCTAAATATTGATTTTGGTATAGGAATTTTTTATTATGTTATCTACCAAAACAAAAAACAATCATGTTTTGACTTTTCCTTGTGTGGATTTAGTTAGGAAGTACTGTATTATTTACGTCAATGAGAATAGTAATAGTTCAATTTAGTACTCTGCTCCTTTATTTAATTCCCCTGCAGCTACCAAGATTTGAAATAATAGACAACAATTTTTCCCAGCAATGCTGGCATGAGATTTGTGGGCTTAAAATATGCCACTTCAAATTACATGTTCGCAAAAAATTTAGTGATGGTAAACACTTAATCCTCTGTGTTCTAATAGTATTTTACTTATCTCTTTCCCTAAATTGCTAAATTGTCTTTAATATAGTTTTACTGAGAAATTGTCCAAAGAACTTTGCTGTTTGGTGATCAACAAATAAATAGCATGCAACACGTTTTAGTTCTTGAGAGTGTTTTTCCTTTCATTAGAAATATCAATCACTCTGCTAGAAAGGATGCTAGAAATGCTATAACTGTCCAGGTGGATGAATAGTTGCTATATGCTCAGCAATAGTTTGCATGATGCTGATGATTAGACAGGGGTTTTTTTGTTGTTGGTGGGCAAAGTTTGGATTAAGAATGAAGGGGTAGCTGAGCTTCCTTTGGGCAGGGTACCAAGGAGCTGGAACAAAGGTGTTCTTAGTGTGTATTGAACAGCCAAAGCTTACCTCAGAGTTGCAGAAAAATAGAGATTATATTATCTCACAAATGGTTGTCATGAGACTAACTTGAAAGAAATCTAAATCTAATCTGTCACCCTGAAGGATCCATGTAGTAAGGTATTTAAAGAAGTTAAGATTAGCATAGCTTCATTTGCAATTTAAATTTGCTACAGACTACTTTTTGAAAGCATATCCTAGGGTCCTAGGATGTGAAGTGTCATTCAGTGGTGGGTATTAAGACAGTAATTTAACAAACTTTCCCTTGCCCATGCCTGGCTTTCCCCTGCACTTAGTTTGTAAGGGGAGGCTGAAATGTGTATACACAATCCCCACCCCAAGCCATGCTCCGATTGATGCCTGTGCAGTCGTGGCGTGTTGCTGCTCTGGGGTGGTGAGGCTGCTGTCATCGCTCTTGACCAGTTTCTGCAGGCAGTGCTCACTCTGAAGTGGGTCTAGACACAGCAATCACACAAGAACACGTTTATATATTACACCTGAGTTAAACAAATTAAGCACAAGTCATGTGAAGAGGTGCAAGACCGCAGATCTGCGTATGTGTAAGGAGGAACTTCCTTGTAGCATAAAAGTGCCTAAGCTGGGTAGAAGCAAGGTTTGATGAGTGCCTGTCTCCAGATTTTCTTGAGGGGCTGGCGCTAGGCTTAGACCTTCCTTGCCAGTTTCTTGTGCAGAGCTCTGTCCTCGGCCTGCAGGTCTCCCTACATACTGCAGAGGAAGCTTAGTGGTTTGATTAAGCAGTTTGGATTCCAAGTTGTTAAAAAAACAGGGCTGAAGAACTCATAAATTTTGGGATATTTTTGGATCTGACTTCTGTTGGTTCCCATGAAGGACTTAAGGGTCATGTGATGGTTAGAGGTCATCTTGGGCACAGTGAAAATTATCAAAATGATAATTTTTGATTCTTGTAGAAGTTAGCAGAGCAGACTTTGGCCTGTTTAGGAGACTGGTTGAGAGAGTACCTTGGGAGGCAGTCCTGAAGGGCAAAGGAGTCCAGGAAGGTTGAGCATTCTTCCAGAAGAAAATCTTCAAGGCACAGGAGCAGGCTGTCCCCATATGCTGAAAGATGAGGTGGTGGGGAAGAAGTCACCGTCCCTGGAGGTGCTTAAAAGATATGTAGATGTGGCACTTAGGGAAATGATTTAGGGATGGACTTAGCAGTGCTGGGTTAACTGCTGGACTTTAAGATCATCAAGGTCTTTTCCAACCTAAATAATTCTATCCTTCTATAACATGCTAGGCAGCATTTACAAGGTAAGAAACAGGAATTTAAAATCACAAATAATTAAATTCCCTTCTATTCCCTGTTCTGTTAGGATGACTTGAAGGTTTATGTTAATGCAGGGCCCAGACAGATGAATAAGATTTTTCTTTTCTGGTTAGGTCTCTCTTCCTCTCTTCTGGATATGTAGCAAACAAATGTACTTTTATCTCTGTCTAATCACAGGCTCTTCTACTTCCATTCTGGGGTATGCCAAACCCATCCCAGATTTTTTAACTGCTATGTATGCCAAGACCTAGCTGCTCTAGATGGCAGTATAATGTAGACATAGTGTTTCTTCTTGGTATGGGTCGTTCTAAAAATGAGAACTGTCTTTGTATATAATCTTGCAAAAATATCACAGATTCATTTCTAACCTACTGGAATTATGAGCCTGCATGGTAGAAGCAGCATCAAGTAGAAAATGTTATTGATGGAAATTATTTCAACCACCATTATTTGAACAAAGGGGGATTTTTAATGTAAGAAAAAAAGGTATCCGGGTGTTGGCAGCCTAATAGGGTTATTTCCCATTTAGCCCACCATGGTGAGATCTTTGAGTGGTCCAGTATTGCTCAATCACTGCAAAGACATTCCTCGTTCTTGCCTTTCATGCTGCCTCTGGGGTAATTCTGATTCTGACACCACAACCAAGTTTTTAAATATGCTGTGACAGTCCTTGTATCCCCAATGCTGTTCTTACTTCTGTACCATAAAGTGATAATTATGCCTAGGTCGTATCCAGAATATTTACCTATAAGCCATTGCAATTGCTTTAGACAATTAATTAGTAATGTTTGCTCACCATTTTTAATGTACTTCACTTATTATTATTCCTTATAGCCAATATATTCTTTCATCTACAACCCTGAAGAGTCAGTCTTGTTCAGTAACCAAAAGTGGAGCACAGACAGTACTGTAAAACATGGAGTAAGTGCATTAGAGATCACAGCGAGGATAACTCAAGACAAACAGTTGGCTCAGGAGCCAGAGGAAAACATCATGAAAAACAACAAAGTGAGAAAAGGGCATGCAGCAAGGCAGAATATTTATCCTCCAGTTATAGCAACATCCTGTTTGCTTTGGTGACTATAAAACCGTGCCGAACTAGAATGAATTTCTTTTTCAAGAGCGAATATGTTTGCGTTAAATAAAAATGATCATTGCTTTTAAACAGTGCAGCAATTCTGATGAGATGCCAGCATGAAGACAAAAGAGATTGAATTTATTTAACTACTCTCAGGTAAACAAGGGGTCATATAGTGCAACACCCTAGACTTAAGGTTTCAAATGGCAGTGTCTTCTGCAGAGTTAGCAACAAAAACAAAACTTCTTTCAGTTAGCTCCCAGCATAAAGGAAGGAACTAATCGTTGTGAGGAAACGTTAGTCGTTAGAGCTTGGAATTTGTGGCCTTAATTTCTTTGTGGAGATTAGATACTATTAAAACCATATTTTTAGTCTTAAAGCTTCTCTAAAAGCCTACTAACAAGAAAGTGCTGTAATGAAAATCCATATAACGCTGATTATATTGTCAATACTAATGAAAATGTTTCTGTTGGTCTTTGTGAAAGTGGGTTAGATATCACAGTGTCTCTGCACAGAAGTTGCCAGCTAAGTGCATTTTTTTTTTTCTGGAGACTTGTCAAAACCTAACATGGCAGTATGTTCTTTCTGCATGAGATGAAACAGCTGCACTGCCAGTAAGAATATGTCAACATGGTAAATTTTTGCCTCTCTGGAAGTGGGCAGCTTGATGATTGCAGCCAGATTGTGACATCAAGGAACATTGCTGTCATCTCCACTACCTCAGATCAGAGAGGAAATACAAAGGTATGTCACTCTGAATAATCTTTCCCCTTCTTGAAAGACAAATTGCATGTCAGAGGTATTACCACACACTAAATAGCTATGTGGTGGTAGGATGCTTATGGTTCTGGTAAAACAAATGCACAAAATGAATAATTTGGATTTACACTTCCTGTATATTTCCTTGTTAGAAGGTCTTTTGCATCAGCAACTACAGAGACAAAGCTCTGCAGTTCATAGAATTGTAGAATGTTAAGGGATTGGAATGGAACTTAAAGATCATTTAGTCCCAACCCCACCCCTGCCATGGGCAGGGACACCTCCCACTAGACCAGGTGGCTCAAGGCTTTATCCAACCTGAGTTTCTGTCGTGACTATCTCCCTGCAAGAGCAACATTGCTTCTTTTCCATGTCCATTAGCTGGTCTGTCCTGGGAGGTATGCTCTTAGCATGTTTTCATTGCTGCTATTCTTATATTTGAGCTACCTTAATTAAGATTTTTTTCTAAGAAAAAAGGCTTCTTGTAGGATATTAGAAATGACATTTTTCAAAGAATACTGTAAAAATAATATAATAATATTTTGTACTTCTGTAGAAGTTTATATTTGCTATTCTCAAAGTGCCATAAAACCATTTTCTAATGTATGTCTTTAGACAAGTGGATAAGCACAAATCTCAGTCTGATTCTCCTCCCTTGTGTATTAGTTTTGGCCTTGCAAGTGTGTTAATTTGAGTAAAGGAGAGCTTATCTTTTTCTGTCTGGTAAGAGACTGACTTCCTTGGATCCCTGTCCATGTTCGTGTCATACCAAGTAGGGCTGGGGTTGCAGTATGGGTAGTACAGGCTGGTGGCAGAAAGAATCAGAGCCTAAGTCCCTGGGTGAGGGAAGAGGACATGTAAAACTTTCCCTGGGTTTCCGAGGCAGTAGTGGTCCTCACGTCAGTGCCTTGCTGAGGATGAATGTAGGCACATTTCAGAAAGCAAAGCTGTGCAGGCATCATACTGTCAGGCGTAGACATGCCTGTAGGCATCCACATGTTGAATGTCCAGCCAAAGAAGGTCACAACCTGCAGATGTTTTAGGAAAAGCCAATACATCTGCTCTTGTCACTAAAATCACACAAACTTTGGCTACAGATTATAAGAGTGACAGTCTGCTCTCAGAAATATATTTTCGTGGCATAAGTTGAGGCTTTTCATGGCCAGGAGCCACCTCACTCTTCAAAAGGAGTCATTGCACCCATTGAATGGATCCCAGCTCCTCGGTATCAGTTTTCTCAATGGAACAGCTTGATTTCCTCTCACTATGCTTGTAATATATTAAGACTGAATATAAGAAATAGTTTTCATTTCAACAATTGCAACATTACAGAGATCTTTCAGTCTTGTTCATTGTTGCTGTTAAATTCAGACCATATAAAGAGGCAATAATAGGGCTACTAATTTACAGCTGCTGAAAGTGCAGGCCTTAGCTGTGCAATTCTGACATGGATACCACTACTATGTGCTCTGTTAGAAGCTGAAAAAGTTTTAAATTTTGTTTCCTCATACTGCTGTGAGGAGCTGTCCATTTCAAATCATCTTGAGATAACTCTTGAACTTGCTAAATTTTCTATGTTTCCTTTGTTGTTCTTCATTCTCTGAAGTTCGTACACAGATGCTTTTGAATATTCATATTTACCCTGTGTTTTGATATTTGTTTGAGAATTTCTCCATTGTACTTCTCATGTTTCATCTTGTCAAGTAAATCGAATAGCAAATACCTTGTTCTTGCTTCTTGCTTAATTTAAGCTTTGCTTATTAAGCTCAATCAGGCCTGAATACTAGTAAGCTGTTGTTTCTCTGCCTAAAATCAACACATTAAAATAAGTTACTATACAAGTTCTGTCACTTTTTCTGAATTACCTAGTGGTGGTTCATTAGCTGGCAATAAGACCTGAAAAAAACCCCACAACTCTCCTAGTCTATATTTATTTCTTATATTTATTTCTTTCCCAGGATCTTAACTGTTGAAATGCCAACATTTAATTGATTGTTTGTGTATATTTATGTATCATCAAGAAGAAGTGTCCAGTATTTAAAGTACACTGGCATTTTGTATTAAGGCCATAAGTGTCTTAGCACAAGCTCCTTAATATAGGACCTTCATCTGAAACTACAGTGCTCTTTTATCTAATAATCTTTCTCAGTGCTCTCTTATCCAATAACTAATTTGGAAGTCGGTGACCCCTTTTTTGTAGCTTCTTCCTCAGCCTTTTCTCTCTAAGCCAGATAAATATTTATCTTTGGTAAGTCCAAATCTCTATAGCACTGAAGAGGTTATCATTCAGCTGGCAAGATTTCTTTTGTTGACTGGAAAACATTTGCTGATTTTCACCCATGTTTTTACCTCCTCACTGTGAGGGAATTGATTTCAAAGGCTTAATTGCCTCCTTATCACCTGTTACACTTAAAAATTTTGTTTTACTAAGTGGGGAATTCAAAGCAGTAATTTTACCATTATCATATTTACTGAGGTCATAATAGGAAAAGAATCATGCAGCTAAGTATGAAAACAGTGTCTGCAATTTCCTCACAAGTAGATTCCTATACTTGGTGGTGTATTTTGAATATTTTAAGTTTCCGTGGAACTTAATCTACTGTTGAGCAAGTTGATTGACTACTAGAAGAATAGGGCTTTTGGCAAGAAGTAAGGTTAACATTGGCAAGTTGCTTGATAGTTACTACAGTGTGAAAACCATCACAAATACATAGAAGGGGAACTCAGTCTTAAAATACACAGGGAGCTCAGTCTTAAACTGCATGTAATGTTATGTGTTCCTCTTGGAATTGATTCTAGCAGTCAGAGTTATGATATTTCATGTTGAAAATAAAAGTAGAATTGGTACTATTCAATGGGGAAATATCTAAAAGTGTTGAAATTAATTTCAAAATCAGGCAACCAGTATTCATAGGAGGTCTTCACCAGCTACATTTGCTGCTAAAATGCTTCCTATTTCTTTTGTTTCTCTTTAATGATTCTGATAGGATATTGTTTTCAAAAAGTTTAATTTTGCTTTTTTTTGTCTTCAGTGATTTAATTGTAATTCTGTCCAGACATTTCAGTGAAACCAACCATTTACAATTTAGTAAGGGGTTTTAATTAAGAAATATTAATTGCATTTACAAAGTAAGAGTGGAAGCATTTTCATCTTGAAATAGAAGGAATAATTTCGAGGTAAAATACCAAGGAAAATGCAATGAAAATAAAATTAAACTGTTTAAGTATTGAATAATGTCTACTGTTATATTAGTATCTGCAAAAAACTTAATGTAACACTGATACTCAGGACAAGTTCTAATCTTGGAGTGTTATTCTACAGAGAATGATATCTGGACAGGGAAATTCACTGGTTGATATTGATCCTTTCTCCAGATCTATTGTAGCTGTATCTTACTTGACAACATTTCAGTTTTGTCCGCTGGGCATAACTTCCTACATAAGGACTGTGCCAACTTCTGATTTCCTCCATCTTCCTCTGACCTGTGCCTTCCTCCTCCTTTTCACCTCACCAGTGCCAAAATCATACATCAGCTTGAGTCTGTCATCAGTTACTCACAACTGAGGAAAGGATCATCTGTTAGATGCTCTTTTATCTCTCTTGAGATAAGATAAAGCACCTTTTTACAAATGTCTTTTTCTGTGCACTGGTCATTGGGTAACTAACTTGTACTCTGATGTCCAAATTTTTAAATGTCTAAACTTATAACAAATGAATCTTACCCATCATCTTTTAAATCAGAAGTTTTAGTCTTGGACGAAATTTACTGCTGTACAGTAACATGCTCCCTTTAAAACAACCCATTGCTCCTAGAAAATGCTTTACCTGAAGTTTTTAGATATTCAGTCTTTCACCATAAAAAAAAATTGTAGGAATAGTTTTCCCCAAAAAAGCTCAATATATTAGTTTGAGACAGAGACATTTTCTTGAGCTATGGAGGAAAAAAATGATGAATGTGCTTTTTTTTTTAGTGTAGTATTTGTCTGCATGGTGGCTTGCTCAGGCATTCTTGTCTGAATATCTCAAGATCTGGAGACTTTCAAGGCAATATAGGTCAGCATAGGGATTTTGCAGTACTTGGAAAATTTGACAGTAAGGTCATTTTGACATTTAATGTGATAATGCTATGAACCAGTGAAAGCTTTTGTATTCATTCGTCAAATATATACAAAGGTGTTGTATTTTGAAAATTCAGTGGGTACTTCTGCACCTGTACATGAGGATTTTTATCTGTATTTCCACCTTTATTTAGATTACTCAGGAGGTAATATTTCTTCAGAAATCCCATGTTCTCTTCAGAAAAAGATGGCTCTGCTTTGATCTTTAAAATAGGGTAATTGTAGAAAAGAGCATCAGCTAACAAAATTGCTGTATAAAAAAAAGAAAAGATTAAACGAGAGTGGCTGGTTTAGGATTATTCAGTTTTCTAAATAAATGGAGCAACTGAAGTATTTCCATTAAGATTGGAGCATCAAAGATCATTAAAACTATGAAAAACTATGAAACCCTGGTTTATATGGAATGGGGTGATTTTGTTGATCATGAATTCCCATCTCATTGAGTTGGCAGAGTTGAACAGCCAAATATTGAATGACATGGAGAACAATTGCCCTTGGTGAAGCCATGCTCAAATCACTTCCCTGTTACCAGGCACAGAGGTGAGACTGACAGGTCTGTAGTTCACAGGGTCCTACTTTCTTCCCTTTTTAGAGATGGGTACAATGTTTCCCTTTTTTCAGTCACCTGGGACTTCAACTAACTGCCACGACTTTTCAAATATCATGGAGAGTGGCTTGGCAACTACATAAACCAAGTTCTTCAGGACTCTGGAATGCATCTCACTGGATCCTATAGACTTAGGTACATTCAGGTTCTTCAGGTGGTCATGAACCTGATCTTCACTTTCACTGGGAAGCACTTTGCTCCCCCAGTCCCCATCCTGCTGCCTGTCCACGTGAGAAAGGTTGTGGGAAGAGAGGATGCCATTTAAGACTGAGGCAAAAAGTTGTGGAGTACTTCAGCCTTCTCCCCATCCGTTGTTACCAGTTTACCAGCATTATTTATCAGGGGGGTTACACCTTCTTTGACCTTCCTTTTCTGGTTAACATACCTATAGAAGACCTTCCTGTTATTCTTTGTGTATTTTTCCATTTTCAGTTCCAGCTTCACCTCCACCTTCCTCACCCCATCCCTATGCAACCAACTCTCATTGATATTCTCTTCACAGATGACCTATCCTTGTTACCACTGCCTGTGCATTTAGTTCTTTGCCTTTAGTTTGACCAGCAGGTCCCTAATCAGCTGTGCTGGTTTCTTGCCTTCCTTGCCCAATTTCTTGCTCCTGGGGACTGCTAGCTCTTGCACCCTATGGAAGACTTCCTTGAAGATCTCACAACTCTGATGCGCTCCCTTGCCCTTGAGGGCAGTCTCCCAGGGAATCCTCTTGACTATCTCCTTGAAGAGCTGGAAATTTGCTTTCTTAAAGTTCAGGGGCCTAAATTTACTCCTTATCTGACCCATATCCCTCAGAACTGCAAACTCCACCAATTCATGATGACTGCAGCCCAGGCTACCTCCAATCTTGATTTCCATTATTAGCTTGCTTATGTTGGTGACCATCAGATCCAGTATCACATCCCCTCTGGTAGTGCTGTCTTTTACCTGGCTAAAGAAGTTACCCTCTGTGTGTTCCAGGAGTCTCCTGGATTGCCTACTGCTCACTGTGCTACTTTCCCAGTTGGTGCCAGGGTGGTTGAAGACTCCCAGCAGGACAAGAGCCTGAGAGCGCGATGCCTTCTGTAGCCAGAGCAAGAAGGCTTTGTCAATAGGCTCCCCTTGATCAGGTGGCCTGTAATAGTCACCGACCAAGAGATTTCCTATGTTACCTCAGTCTCTGATTCTTATCTACAGGCTTTTGACCTGCTCACGGATGTTCTTCAGAGACAGCTCTCCACACTCAATCCATCTCTTGATGTAGAGGGCAACCCCTCTGCCTCTCCTTCCTGCCCTGACTACTCTGAGCAGTCCATAGCCATTGATAGTTGCACTCAAGTCATGGGATTCTTCCCACCAAATTTCAGTCATGGTCATAACTTTCTAGATGCATGGGGTTTCTAACTCCTCCTGTTTGTTGCCCATGCTGCATCCATTGGTGTAACAGCACCTCAGCTGGGCTGTCAGATGTGTCGCCTTCCTAGAACACCCCTTAATTCCTTTGAGATACTTCCTTGGTGTTTCCCTGTTTGTCTTCTGTTACCTCAGGAGTCCATAAGGTATATATCAAAGGACAATGTAATTATTTTTGTAAGACCAGATATCTGGACTTGTGCAAGTTCCCAAATTTATCATGTTGTAATTTTCAGACCATGCATAAGCAAAATTACATGAATAGACTATGTACTTCTGAGTGGGTGAGTTGACCTGCATGCAGTGTAAGGGCATTGCTGATATGAGCTGGCTTTTGAAAACCGTGTTCAAATCCAGACTGATAGCATAAACCAAGCTTCTAGACTTGTATTTATAATTAAATCTGGGAGCCTCTTCATAGTCAGATGACAAAGTGCTGAAATGTGGAGAGCTGAAAAAAAATAATTCTTATATAAGTGGAAATTGCAAAAGGGTTAAGATTATCTAGATACTTTTTATATTCATCCAGAGAAAAGACAGAAAAACATGTTTGCTTAGAGTTGTGCTCAGCTTTTGCACTTACTGAAATCTGAAAGGCTTTTGATTGAGAATTTTTTGTTATCCTCTTTAAGAAGTATTACAGAAGCGTACCTTGCCCATTACATAACAATAAGCTAAGTGTGCTTAGAAATTCTACAAACAAAAGTGAAAAGGCTCAATTCTCTTTCAGCTTTCTGAATTTCAATTCAGAAATTCAATTTATGCTTACACAGAGACTCCTTTGACTTAATAGATTTGTCCCTATGCAATTGAGTGCAAGACTGGGGCAGAATGGTATACTGGGAAATTCATTCTCCTGCCTTCAAAACTAAGGAGTTGATTCTGATGTGTGATTTTTGCATAATAGATGAATGTCACTTATGTTGCAAAACCCACTATTGTGCCCTCCTCTGTATAAGGCTAGAATTAAGCCCAGTGTTTCTATTTTAAGCACTGAAACACAGAATCTAATTAGTGATGTACTTATGTATTATTCCTACACCAGAGTAATAACTCTTACAGAAAGCTTGCACTTGTGTAACACATTTATTTAGCCTTTCATAGATGTATTGTCTAACTATTGCTTTTATGGTTTAGGCCATGGATTATTAATTGAAACAGTAAAATAAGCAATCATCTTTGGTTGCCATAGCAAAGCTACCCAAAATATAGTTGCTGAGGAAACCATACTGAGGATATACACAACATATAATCTAATAATGTTAATATACAGCTTTAAGACTACAAGAACATAAAACATAGTTGTTCTCTCGTTGGGAGATTAAATATTGAATCTGATACATGTTTACTGATTTCTTTTTGAAAATATTCCTGTTGCATGTGAAGATAAGCTTACTTGACTGTCAGATATGTTATACATCTGATAATCTTTAGACTATGTCATGATTTTTTAAAAAAATCCTGCTTCAAGAAGGGAAGAAATAGGCTTTGGAAAAGGATCATAAATACGATGAAAATGAGCAAACATCATCATGATGAATGCTGCTTTTGTAATACAAATAAAGAGCTATGACAAGAAAAAGAATAATCAAAAATATAATTTTTCCTTGCAGCATTGTGATACTTTATTTCTAACAATTAGAAAAGATTAGAATGACCTGCTACACCCAGTATGGATCCTGTAATATACATCATCTCTTTTCTGACAGAGGCATGTATATAACCATTTTTAATATGCTTCCAGTACAGAGGACCTCAGAATATCCCCATGCAACCTGTTTAAGGGCTTTGCTCCTCCACTGTTAGTAAGATTTTCCTAGTGTCTACCATGAATATTTATTGCTGCAGCAAAAGCCAGTTACTTTGTCCTGTGCTGTACATCATGGAAAGAGAAGAGTATTTAATTTCTGCAGTGTACATGAAGACTGTTATAATATTTCCAAATTATATCTTCTTTGATTAAATAACCCCAGTTTTCAATTTTCTTCATGTTTTATGCTTAGATTGCTACAACTGTTTTGAAATTCTATACCCTGGATCCCATATTCCAGCTGAAACTTAGTCTATGCTAGACAGAGCAAGGAGACTATTTCACTTGTCTTCACATATTCCTAATTATAAATTGTAGCATGGCTGGGTGTTTTATTTTGTGACTAGGACATTATTCTTTCGTGTTCTGTTTGTGACCCATTGTAATACCTAAAATCGATTTTTTAAGAACTGCTACCAAAATCAAATGCTGTACATCCTGCATTTGTGCAGTCAATTATTGCTAAGAATAGGAACCTGCATTTATTTATGGTGAATTGTTTCCTGTTCTTCAGTAAATCATTTCTTGCTTGTTAAGAATATTTGAACTCTTATGATGTTAGCCAAGACATTTGCAGCTCCTTTTAGTTTTGTCTTTCACTAATACAATCATTGTAATAATGGAATAAAAAGAGCATAGGAAGCCTTTTTATTTAATCTTCTGACTTTTGATGAAAATGTTGGTTAATACTAGAGCCAGGGCAGACTATAATGGAACTTCTATACAACCTTCTGTTTTTGACACTACTGTCAGTTGCCATCTAGCCTCCAGTTGCCCAACCAGTTTTGTATCAAGCAGTAGGAGACGGAGCAAGACCATGTTTCCTTAACTTGTGTAAGACAAGTCTGTCCTGCTAGACTGCTTTCTCTAGATATTCAGCAAGCTGAGATTTCCCATTACCTAAAGGTCACATACTAACTTCTACCTCCTGCAGATAAAAAGCTCCCTTAGTGTAATCTTCCTCGTCTGTAATCAACTGCTCCCCATGACTGTACCTATGCTCTTTTATTTTCTTAACCTTGAATAAACCTTCCTTCAATTGGCTTGACTTTATTAATATTCCATGTCTCCAAGCTGCTAACTTGGTGCTGAGTATACACGGTAACATCTCTTTGTTCGCCTGCTCTTAGTGAAAAAGCTATACCCTTTAATACTGACAAGTGACTTATGTGAGAATTTTCACAAAATATGTGCTATGTTTATAATCCCATCCTTAATAATGTACTAAGATTTCCAGCTCTTCTTTTTTAGCTTCACAATTTTGGTGAAGGTAGGCAGATGTTTAGGATATTTAGCAAATATCCTCATCATCCCCTCCCTCTGCTATACCCTAATAAGTATAGGAATAGCTCTTTCATCTGTGTTTAGACCTTTCCTGAGGCTCTTGTATTATGTCACAACCCCTTCACAACAGATGAGAACGTGAAAAGAGGGAGACACTGCTTTTGCCTGGCATCACTGGGAAAACGACCAAGGAAGAAGTCATGTTCCTCCTGACAGAGTTCCTGCCTAACCCCAACCCATCAGCTCTTCCTCAGGATCTTGCAAATATTCCCAATATGGGTCATGCCAGGGCTGAGCAGAAGGGGGTAGATGGGTGTGTGGAGCTAGGCTGGGGATATGATCAGGGCAGCCCAGTGTCCCATGGAGCTTAGTCATAGGGCAGGTCTGAGGCCCCACTGGGAAGCCCAGGAGACAAGTCAGGATCAGGAGAGGATCATCAGAGCACAAGACTGGAAACAGCAGAGCTGAAAGACATCTCAGTAAGAACCAAAGGAGCGGGCCAGGGCTCAGTGCAGATCCCACCTCAGAGGAGGCCCCAGAGGACATTTTTCATAACTTGGCTGTTTTCTATGAAGTTGGATCCCAGGTTATGTGACTGCACCAGATCCTGGCAGAACTAGAGCATGGGCAGTTAAACCCTGGAGGAGGACTACTGTCATGGTCTGTTTTGTTCTCTCAAATTTACAGGATAAGGTGTTCTGTAAATTAAACTTTACTTTATGATCTAATTAGTACAGAAAACAAACACAACATACAGGAGGTCAATCCTCTTTGTACAGACTAGTCTAAAGTGAATTCACTAATTAATCACTTAACTCTTGAATCTTCTAAATCACAGGTTCTCTAATTCATTACTTGCAACTCATAACTTGTAATCTGTGTACCTATAAGCAAAACAATAATCTAGCCAATGGTGAGAGTGCTCATCCTTCCTCCTCCATCACAGTATGGGCATCCCCTGTATCACACCAGGAAGCATGAAAGCCCCAGCTGTCCAGCTGCTGTTAGATCTGCTAAAAAAACTCCTTGTGTAAGCTGAAGTATTTACACCTTCAAGCTTGAAAGTTTGATCTGTCCTATTTCTGTGAGTTAGCAAGTTCCAAAGAAAAGTGCTAGTAAATCAAAGTGCAAGGATTGTGGCTGCAGGAGACAGCAAGCTACAGATTATAGTGGCTGTGTAATGACTTCAGCCCTTTCTGGCCACCAAGTCTTGCTTATGTGTTGCCACCTAATGGCACTGCTCTCAGTGCTGTTGCGGGGCACATACAACAAGCCTTAGTATGAGCCAAAATCTGAGAAGGAGGTGAATGTAAAACTATGGAGAAACTATGAAGAAAGACAATTAGAGGTTGGACAAGTCACTGATAGCCAGCTGGTGCTCCTAAGCAGGTTATTTAGCGCAGTATGCTTGATGCTCTTCTGGATGACAAATAAGGGCCACAAAATCCTTAGATATCTTTTGGTTACTCCTGAAAGGTGACACAGTTCTTGGTCTGCGGGTGCTGCCAGAGTGATCTTTAGGGTTATGCTGTGGCAGACATGTGTTTAAAAAAAGTTATTTTACGCAGAAAACTGGCCGTTCATAGACTCATCAATAATTTTAGCTGGAAACTTCAACAGGGATTTTTAGGAGACAGAGCTTGCTAGTTCATACAGATTTATTGCCTTAATGCTCTCTAAGAACAGCTGAAATGGTAGTCTGAAATGGTTCTGAATTGTGTCAATGAGTGATAGATTAAAGATTCCCCAGATACTGTGTACAAAGCAACCCAGCTGACTCAAATGGTTCCTTGAAAGCTGTTCTGGTTTACTGTCCCAGTGATCCACAGATAACAGGCCTCTGGAGGACTTTTGAACCAGGCTTTTCAATTCATGAAGGTGTAAGGATGTTCTGACTTGCCAAATCTAGGCAAACTTTGGCATCCCATAAAGCATATTTCAAGGGCTTGAAGCAATGTTTCTGTACTGGGTTTGCACAGCCAGGTTTTGGTAGTGGGGGTGCTGCTCGGATGGCTTCTGTGAGAAGTTGCCAGAAGCTTCCCCTGTGTCCACATGGCAGAGCCAGTGCCAGCTGGCTCCAGGATGGACCTGCCAAGAGCCAAGGCTGGGCCAATCAGAAATGGTGGCATCTTTGTTAATATATTTAAAAAGGAAAAAAGAAAAGTTATTGTGCAGATTAATTGCATCCAAAGAAGAGCGAAGTGAGAATATGTGAGAGGAACAACTGCAAAAACACCAAGGTCAGTAGAGAAGGAGTGGCAGGAAGTGCTCCAGGCACCAGAGCTGAGGTTCCCCTGCAGCCTGTGGTGCAGACCATGGTGGAGCAGCTGTGCCCCTGTAGCCCACAGAAGACCACAGGAATGCAGAGTTCCACATGCAGACCATGGAGGAGCCCATGCCAGGGCAGGTGGATGCCTGAGAGAAGCGTGTGACCCCATGGAAACTGGGAAATCTGTGTTAGAGCAGGCTCCTGGCAGGGACCTGCAGATCTGTGGAGAGAGGAACCCATGCTGGAGCAGGTTTTCTGATAGGACCCTGTGGGGAACCCACATTGGAGCAGCCTCTGCCTAAAGGACTGCACCCCATGGAAGAGTGACTCACATTGCAGCAGTGCTTCTCATGGAGAGCTGTGCCTGTGGGATGTACTCCCAATGGAGAAGTTCATGGAAAACTGTGGGAGGGACCCCATGTTGGAGCAGGGGAAGGCCTGCTCTTCCTGAGCAGTGGCAGAAACACTGTGCCATGAACTGACTATAACTCCCATTCCTTGTCTTCCTGTGCTGCTGAGGGGGAGGAGGTAGAGCTCAGGAAGGAAGGAGGGGTAGGGGGAAGGTGTTTTTAAGATTTATTTAACTTCTCATCATCCTGCTCTGATTTTGTTAGTAATAAATTCAATTATATCCTCAATTTGAGTCTGTTTTGCCTATGACATTATTTGGCGAGTGACCTCTCCCTGTCTTTATCTCAACCTATGGTTCCTGTTGTGTATTTTCTCTCCTCTGTCCAGTTGCAGAGGAGAGTGGTAGGGCAACTTTGGTGGGTGCCTTGCATCCAGCCACGGTCAACCCACTACAGACTCACAGACTTTTATTGAATTTTTAATAGATTAAAGGAGGGATAGTTGGGAAATGTAGTGATTTGGAACTGGGGAAAGGCATGGCTGGGAGGGAAATCATGCAATGCTTAGGCAAAATCTTAACTGTAGAAGCAGTTTTCAAGCACAGAGGTAAAGAAAATTATTATACATTCAAACCTTGCAATAGCTACACAATATTGTTTTAAAGTTTGACTTGCTGCAGACTCACACTAGAATATATTTACGCTCTCACACTAGAGTGAGAAAATGTCATACAGTAATTTCAAAAGCAAACTTTAAAATATTAACAGTTTTAAGTACTGAGTGATAGGTAGCATATTGATAGTTTTGTTTCATGTAATTAAAAATGGCAGAAGGAAAATTTCAAAATTAATTGACATGGTTTCATGCAATGATGCAATATGGAAGTAGAAAACAGCTTTGGAAACTAAATAAATCTGTCAGCAATGGAAATTGATACTGGAACAGGTTTTTCTCAGATAAAACATTTCTGTTTATTTCATCCAGTTAGCATGACCTCACAAAACCTGCTATGATCACATAATCATGTAGTTTCATTTTTGTGCACTCCCAAATTTGATTCTTGCATTAAAAAAAACATTAAATAAACAATAATAAAAGAATTCAATGTTTTCTTCTTAGTTTTTAAAAATAAGTCTTTTGTGAGCAAACCATGGAATTACTAAGGCTTTTTCATTTAGAAAAAGATGATTCAAAGTGCAAGCTCCAGCGGATCACTGCCAAATGTTTTTGCCAAATTATGTAGGGAGGGCCAGTGGTATCCTGGGGAGCATCGGTAGGAGTGTGGCCAGCAGGTCGAGGGAGGTGATCCTGCCGCTCTACTTGGCCCTAGTGAGGCCACATTTGGAGTGCTGTGCCCAGTTCTGGGCTCCTCAGTACAAGACAAGAAGTTACTGGAGAAGGTCCCGTGGAGGAACACAGATGATTAAGGGGCTGGAACACCTCTCCTGTGAAGAGAGACTGTGAGAGCTTGGCCTGTTTAGTCTGGAGAAGACTGAGAGAGGATCTCATTAATACAGATAAATATCTCAAATGCAGGTGTCAAGAGGAAGGTGCCAGACTCTTTTCAGTGGTGCCCACTGACAGGATAATATGACAGGCCATAAACTAAAACACATGAAGTTCCACCTCAATATGTACATAGGCAGAACACTGGAACAGACTGCACAAGCAGGTCATGGAGTGTCTGTCTCTGGAGACATTAGTAACTCACCTGCATGTGTTCCCGTGTAACCTCTTCTAGGTGACCCTGCGTTGGCAGGGGGGTTGGACTAGATGATCTCCAAAGTGTCCCTACCAACATGAATTGCTCTCTGATTCTCTGATTTTCAGAACTCAAAATTGCAATTTAGAGATTTAGCTACATTTTATCAATTTGTAAATGAACAGCTAGTTAATGCTGTTTAATAATCATTATTATTCATTAATTCTTGTTATTCATGTCTGGATCCTTCTTTATTCAACCGAACCAAGATTACCTCAGAATGTGGACTAAGCTCACTAACCTTAGTTTGTATGGAGTGTCTTTACAAATAAATTACTTATTTGAAGCATATTTGTTTGTGGTGATTCACAGTGAATCCCAATGTGTTGCTTAGGATTTACTCACACATCATTAGGGTACTCCTGAAATGCTTTAATAAGAAATATAATAACTATTGTGCCTTTACATGATAAATGGCAATTCAGCAGTGAACCCTTTCCTAGTGATACAGTTTTCTCTTTTCATGTTCAGTTAGCAATTGGTGTAACTGATCCTCATGAACTATAGTCAATGGTGACAGTACTTGTAAGTGCAGATGTATATGGTTTCAGGATAAGACAAGCTGATATGTATCTCACAAAAGACCATGTATCACAAAACCCAACTTTTTGCATTCTTTTTATTTTTTTGGCCAAAATATGCAAGTGTTGGATTTTTAAATCAAATAAGAAACCATACCAGAAGACACTATGCATTCCATTTGTACTATACATAATCTAAAGAGATCTGTGGTGTGGAGAATACAAGAAGAAGTGTTTTAAGCATGTTGGGAAATGCTTGTTCCTATGCCTTATTTACAGTCATATCTTTGTAGAGCTCTTCCTGAGAATTAGTATTATTAGAAACAGTATAAGTGGAGTCTATAAAGAGGGTTTAAAAGGATGACGAAGAAAATCACGTTTAAATTACTTTCCCTGTGTGACGACCAACACATGGAGTGCCTAATAAGATCTTAAAGTAATTTTTCAAAAGAAATTTATTTTGATGTATAGTTCATATTTCCTTCATCTCAGACATTGAAACCAGCATGTTCTTTCAGTTAGTTTAATGTTTTTATGACTGATTATGATGCTGATGATTGTTGCTAGTCCTTCAAGCTGGTCTGTGTCTTTAGCCCTGTGCAAGAAAAATGGCACTGCCTGAAGCAGAGATTTTAGCAAGGAGGAGGTTGATCTCTTCTCCCAGGTGACAGGCAACAGGGCAAGAAGAAATGGCCTCAAGTTGAGCATAGGGAAGTCTAGGCTGCATATTAGGAAAAATTTCTTTACTGAAAGGGTTGTCAAATGTTGGAATAGGCAGCCAAAGGAAGTAGTTTAGTCACCATCCATCCCTGGAGGTATTTAAAAGATGTAGATGTGGTACTTAGGGACAGGATTTATTGATGGACTTGACAGTGCTGAGTAAAGGGTTGGATTTGATGATCTTAAAGGTCTTTACTAACCTAAATGATTCTATAATTCTATGACCGGCCTGAGGGAGCTTGGGCAGAGTGAGGAATCTCAGTTGTCCAATTCCCTACTGGTCTTACTGGTAGAAGGACTTTTCTTCCACTAATAGTTGCAGAGAGCACTTAATAGAAATGGAATCTCTATAAAAATACAGTGTGTTCTTATTTGTAATTTTGCTTTCCCATTTCACGAGGAGGAAAAATCCTTTCTTAGGTAAGGCATGATGAGTTGACTAAGGGGCACAGATAGCTTCTTGGCTCAAATGTGGAGGAAGCAGCACTGTGACCACAGTTACATATTTTAATAGATTCCCAAGGAAGTCTTCTTCATAAGGTTCATATTTACTCACCCTAGCATAAAAGGCTGCATTCATTCTAAAGTAATTTTCAAATGCGTTTTTTCAATATGGTATGGATGGAATAATTAAGAAAATTATTCCACTAAGCTGACATAATACACACATAGTAGCTATAGAAAATAATTTTAAAAAATACTACTAATCCCTTGCATAGAGCGAAGATCTTATGCCAGGAAGAAGATTCCTGCCTCTTTCATCTTTAATAACTGAAGTGTGGCCCCTGGAGACTGAAGGTCACTGCATGTAATGTTTCATAATGTGATATGCAGTCCCAGCACACAATGCTTCAGCCTGATCTCAGGGGCAGATGGCAGGAGTCACAGGTACAAATGTACAATTTCATGCTGTTTAGATCAAGATGAAATGCTATGTGATGGCACCTGTTGTCTCTGAAGTCTTTGGAGATTTTTCCTGTGCATTAAAGATGAAGAGACTTATAGCTCAATAGATTGTTAGCCTGCATTCCTTTTTTTTTTTTTTTTTTTTTTTTTTTTTTTTTTTTTTTTTTTTTTTTTTTTTTTTTTTTTTTTTTTTTTTTTTTTTTTTTTTTTTTTTTTTTGTTATTTTTTTGTTATTTTTTGTTATTTTTCTCTGTCTCTCTTCAAGTAATTTCTACCACTACAAGTACATTTTGAGGTGACTGGGACAATTTTACTGAAATGAAGTCTTGAAGATATTAAGCTCCTAAAAATGTCACAAAAAGCAGTGGTAGAGTAGAGGAATGACATCAGAATAAAAGCCCATACTGGCAAACATCCATTTAAATGCCTGCACTGGCTGATACGTGATCTGAACACCTATTTGTTTGGTTTGGGTTCTGACTGCTCAGGGGCCCTGTGCACAGGTCTGCCTGGCTGCAGTGCAGAATAGGTGGGGCAGAAGTGCTCATCTAGGGTAAAAAATGGAGCTGGGGGCTGGAGGACAGGAGCAAAAGTGGGGAAAAGAAACCAAAAGGGCTGTTACTACAGTGCCTAGGGACCAGAGACTCCTACAGGGCACTACAGAGCCAGAAGCCCACATGGTGTGGGTAAAAAGCTTTTGAAGAAGGATGGGCCATGAATGTACATCAAGCCATGACTGTAACAGGGGAGCCTCTGGAATGTGCATGAAAATAGTTCTACTACATTCAGAATAACTTTTAACAACTACTAATAGTGAGTATGATTTGCAGCTGTCCTGTTGAGCTTTGACCAAATCTATATGATCAAATTCCTAAATGAGATCAGTGTAACTACCACTCATTATAAACATTTGTGCCTGGCTGACCTAGGCTGACTGCCAGATGCCAGCCTGGCTGCTCTTGCACTCCCCCTCCACAATAGGACAGGGGGAACAAAATAAGACAAAAGCCCATGGGTTGAGAGAAGGACAGAGAGATCACACCAGTTATTGTCACAGACAAAACAGACTCTACTTGGGGAAGATTAATTTAATTTATTGCCAATTAATTGACAGGAGGCTAAACATGAGCCAGCAG
>NW_020955273.1:280265-284649 GCF_003031625.1 Empidonax traillii
CAACGAGGCTGGTGAAGGGACTTGAGCACAAGTCCTGTGAGGAGAGGCTGAGGGAGCTGGGGTTGTTTAGTCTGGAGAAGAGAAGGCTTAGAGGTGACCTCATCACTCTCTTCAACTACCTGAAGGGAGGTTATAGCCAGGTGGGGGTTGGTCTCTTCTCCCAGGCAACCGACAACAGGACAAGGGGACGTGGGCTCAAGCTCTGCCAGGGGAGGTTTAGGTTAGATGTTAGGAAGAAATTCTTTACGGAGAGGGTAATCAGGCATTGGAACGGCCTACCCAGAGAGGTGGTGGATTCACCATCCCTGGAGGTTTTTAAAAAGAGATTGGATGTGACCCTTAGTGCCATGATATAGTAATTGGAGTTGGATCAGGGGTTGGACTTGATGATCTTGGAGGTCTTTTCCAACCCAATCTATCCTATGATTCTATGATTCTATGATTCTAATGGAGTTCTTCACCAGCTTCTCAAACGTGAGTCTCTGACCTGGGTGTTGGCTGGGCTGTCTCCCACTTCTTTTTATTCCTCCCTTCCTCTCTGTCAGGCATTTTGCCCTTCCTTAGATCTGTTTCCCTGAGGTGTCACCACCATTGTGCCCGAGGGGATTGGCTGTGCCCTGCAGGAGCCAGCTGGAACTACCTCTGTCTGGCCTGGAGCAGCCCTGACCTGTCCTCACAGACCCTGCTCTGGAGCCTGCATGGGCAGCACCTGGGAACATAAACCCTGGGCAGTAAGGGGTTTGAGTACTAACATAAAGATTAGGGCTTAAAAACAAATGTCAAAACAAGATTGATTCAACAACAATGGTCCTAAGAACAGTAATACTGTGTAGAAATGAAGTAAACATTTTTACTGGTAACTATCAGGCAAAAATTCGGGATATTCACAGCTGTTAGAAGACCAAGTGGTTGGGCACAGAGTTTGTGGTTGTGTACTGTCCTAAAATTTCAGACAATTTCCTGAGTAATTGAGCTGCTTAAACATGCTTATTTATGACCATCTAAGATCATTTTAATTTCCAAGAAATCTGCAGGGGGCTTTTACCTCAGACAGCCCTCATGGCCTTCTGGACTGGCAATGGCAAGTGAGATGCCACATCGAAACACATCTCTAATGATGGTCATGTTCTACAGTCAGGGATCTGAATCTGATCTTGGGCATCTGGTGTCTTTCCTGCTATAAAAAGAAGGAAGGAGTGACTACCTAACTCTACAGCCAGCCTGCTGCTGTGTTTCATGTGCATTGTAAATTAGAAAACAGTTTGACAATTAAAGTAATAACGTGTTTGAATATTGATGCAAAAATGGTGTGCAAGTCTTAAAGGAAACAAGATCTTTGGCATATCCTGCTTGCTGCACAAGGTGCTTTCCACATCCCATCCATTAAGCAAGATGTGATCACCTCTCAAGGGCTGTCCTGCTTTCGGTCCTCCCAATACTCAGACATTCACTTTGCTTTGTTTAATAGCCTGACTAATAAACTTGGTTTGCTTTCTTATTGTACAGTGAATTAGCAACAAGGTTGGCTTGCTCATCCCTGAATTTGCCTGTGCTTCCTCTGCAAAGCCTGGGTAAGCCTTCAATTATTTTTCATCTTTCAATGAAAGTCTTTGAAAACAAAAACTCAATATGAATGTCAAAAAGCTCTGCAGTGTGTGAGGAGCGTTGTGTATGCACCATTCAGTAGAAGAGGTCAGCATACACTCCCTTTCAAAGATAAATATGTTACAGGCCTCACCTCACTGAAGAAGTTTTTAATTCTCAAACTGACTACTAGAACTAAACGTTCATTTAATTCAAGAGACAAAAGGAAAGGAAGACTACACAGAACTTTATTTAAGGCACCTTATTGTTGTTTATCTGAGTTATTCTATTATTGGAAATTTGTTAGTTGAAATTCTGTTACTGAAAATAATTGCATTTATTATCAGAAAACAGTTACTACTTGCATGTACACTGCATCACTACAGACAGCTAAATCCTTTATTAACCAAATGAAGTTGGTGATGGCAAACATAAAAGCATTAAGTCAAGGGATTTCAAACACTGTTCATGTCACATAAACAAAACAAATGCTGCTGAAAGCAAGGCCTAAAAAAATTGTCAAGTTTAAAAATACAAAAAGCAAGCTCATCTAGCTGTGAACCTACCCAATAAACTACACATTTCACTATAAATCCTGTAAAGAGCATGGGATGCAAGCATGTAGAAAGTCTGCATGTTTTGTGAAGATCTATTGCAGTTTCATTCTAACCAAAACCCAAAATTGCTCTGCCATATGCTAATGTTCTGAATGTGGACAGAAGCTGCCTGAAATACCTTGCAGATGCAATATTGTGTTTTGCTAATGTTTCTTCTGCGTCAGGAAAGCAGCCTCAGGCTATTGAATTAATGCTAGATACTAGATCAGCATTTTCTGTACTACCTTGATTTACTTACTTGCTGCTTTCTGAGCCTAGGGAACATCTGTGGGAGGAATTTAATACCTATGTTTGACTTTCTTCATGTGAATCTTAGATTGGTACATACTATTGCCTGATACATTCACAACTGTGCATAACCATATTTACACTCTTGGGCAGAGGATTTTGGATTGCATCTGCTAGTTCAGGAGTTAGTGGCTGCTCAATGACTTCAGTCCTGAGTAAGGGTTTCAGTGTCTGCTGTTGTGAAGGCAGTACAATCACCCCACACACACACTTTTCTTTGCAAAAAGATTTGCCTGCTAAAATAAAAGCCAATCAAATATGATGCTTGGATACAAATGATACCCCATTAGAAATTGAGAGTTTTTACTCCCCCCAAAGCAGATGAACCAAAAAGACTGTTTCTGTCTGTTTTATGGATATAGACCTAGGGTGAATGAGAATCACTTACAGATATGAAAATCCTTCTAAAGGCATTGCAGAACAAATTTGTTTTTCATTTCACTTTTAATTTATAGTATGTGAACTATTACATTATTAGGACAGCAGACACCTGACAGATTTTTGCACCGAACTGTTTGCTCCTGCTTGGTTTTATATATGCAGGAGAGATTTATACTCCATGCAATTAAAAACACTTGTAATTGTTTAGTTTTATCTTGATTGTAGAATCACAGAATCATGGAATCAAAGGATATACTGAGTTGGAAGGGACCCACAAGGGTCATCAAGTACAACCGTTAGCCCTGCACAGGACTATCCCCAAGAGTGACACCATCTGCCTGAGAGTATTGTCCAAATGCTTCTTGAACTCTGTCACTCTTGGTGCTGTGACCACTTCCCTGGGGAGCCTATTCCATTAACCAATCACCCTCCGGGTAAAGAACCGTTTTCTAATGTCTGACCTAAACCTCCCCTGACACAATTTCAGGCCACTCCCTCAGGACCTGTCACTGGTCACCACAGAGATCAGCACCAGCTCCTCTTCTTTCTCTAACAAAGAAGTTTTAGACTGAAATGAGGTCTCTCCTCAGCCTCCTCTTCTTCAGAGCAAGTCACCTCAGTCACTCCTCATACGGCTTCCCCTCTAATTTGTTGAGGTCTTTCTACAGGGTCTCCCTGCCTTGGAGGGAGTCAACAGATTCTCCCAGTTTTGTATCAACTGCAAACTTGTTTTCTATCCCTTCCAGTCCTGTTAAAGACTATCCCTTCCATGTTAAAGAACACTGATGAAGATGGAGTCCTGTGGAAACCCGCTAGTAACAGTCACCAATCTGATGTTACCCCACTCACTCTTACCCTCTGGGGTTGACCCATGAGCCAATTGCGCACCCACCACGTGATGTGTTTATCCAGCTGTGTGCTCCACATTTTATCCAGAAGGATCCTGAGAGAGAAAGTATCGAAAGCTTTATTGAAATCTAAACAGATTACATCAACTGGTTTCCCTTCGTCAAGTAGGTGGGTTACTTTGCCATAAAAGGACATCAGGTTTGACAAACAGTAATTTTCTCTCATGAAGCCTTGCTGGCTGTGACCAATGACTGGGTTGTCTTTCAAGTGTTTTTTAATACCTCCCAAGAATAATCTTCTTCATGACTTTACCAGGCACAGAATTGAGACTGACAGGCCTGTAGTTTTCAGAGTCCTCCTCCTTGCCCTTGAAATTTTTCCAGCTTCCAGTCAGCTGGGACCTCTCTGGATTCCCCAAACTGCTCAAAAATCATCAAGAGAGGTTTTGCAATTACATCAATGGGCTCCTCGATGACTCTGGGATGAATCCCATCAGGCCCCATAGATTTGTTGGGATCCAGTTGGAGCAACAGATCCTGCACAGTTCAGGGTCGACTGGGAGTTGATCATTCTTGCAGCCATGGTCCTCCAGCTCAGGACACCCATGTTGAAGACAGAGGCAAAGAAAGTGTTAAACACCTCTGCCTTGTCTCTGTCCCTGTTTG